>NC_043713.1:37753796-37759068 GCF_006229205.1 Suricata suricatta
CTGCTCACGGTGTCTCTCTGTGTCTCTCAAAAATAAATAAAAAGCATAAAAATAATAAAAGCTCTCAAAATTGTCCCTGAAAGTTATATTGTTAAACACAAGCACAGCGCGCTAGTGCTTGTATACTAGGGATGTGTGTTCACTGTTTATTACATTCTGCTTATTATTGAGCAAGGTCCTGAGAGGGACTTGAGGGGGTGCGGAGGGAGACAAAAGATGGGTGCTGTTCGTTTGCCAAGCTGAGCTGGGGTCTCCTGAGCATCCATAACTGTCTGTACATTTGGGACCCATTTCAAATATCAGAAGAGCTGGTCTTTTCTGTCACAACCCCAGCAGCAGTGTTTAGATTAATGAGGAGAACATGCTGCTGGCCTGAAGCACTGGCTGCTGAGCAAGGTGCCCAGTATATACGTGGGCACATGCACAGTTCAGGAAGGTCTTTTCCATTTCCAGCTGTTCCTCCTCATGCTCTGGGCTTCAGCCATACCCAGTCTGGACATGGGGTCACCTGGCTAAGCCTTCTGTAATCAGTCACCCAGGATCCAAGAGCAGGTGAGATAGGCTGCTGAGAACCTGGGCCCTGACAGCTCAGCAAAAGCAAACCCTTCCCAGTCTGCCCATGAATGTAGAAGAAGTGGGAAGATTCCTAGACTAGAAGTGGCTTTGTAGAGGATATACCAATTGAGTCCTGGGTGGTGGGTATTCTGTGAGAGAGAAATCCTATCCAAACATGATACCCGAAGCACCAGTCTAGAGTATGACTTCCTATTTAATTGAAAGATCTTATGTAGAAAACTGAATTTGACCTTTGGGGTTGGCAGTATCTGCAGCTGAGCCGCATAATGAAGAGAAGGAGAATGATTTTAAGAGTGGGGTAGACCCCTCCTCCCATTCCCACTTGGTCTGAAGTCCGTCTAGCACTCCTCTCTCTGCATGGGAGGTGAAAAACACAAGTGATACACGGAATGTGACACTGTCACCTCTTCCAGAGGAAATACAACTCATTAGTACTGTTCATATCACCAGTGCAAAACAAAATCCCACCATGTACACCAAGTTATGCAGTTGCAATATCTATACCACACAAGACCTTCTCCCATGCCAAGCTCCCTAGAGCAACTCTGAAGCTCTCAATCTCCAGAGGTGCCACATGTATGCCTTGGTCTGGTGTGCTGTAGAAGGCATTCCTCCTGTTTTTATAGTGTATAGAAAATGCAGGAGTAGACGTGTCTGTACTTAGGAACTATTGAAGAACAATTCCTTACAATGAAAGGTTTGTCATAGGTGACATTGTTAAAATTTCAGGTTGTCAAATGAGAAAAAAAAGTTTCCCTGGTCTGAGTTTATTGCAAACTTAGTATTGATTGCATAAAAAATATGTATTGGGAGGTATTTTATTTCAAATGTTTTTTTTTTTTCACATTTATGAACTCCTTCCTGTCTGCTTGCCTTCCATTCATTGCTATCGGTAGGATATCTAGGTGTCATGCGCTTTCCTTACATCTTATTCATTTTTATGGGATATACTCATTGTTTTCCTAGGAGCTGTTACTGGTCATTGAAATGACAATAGTGGTCTGTGATCATTGTATTCGGCTGTGTCCTTGGTTTCTAACTCTACTTGGGTAGGACTTTGTTATCAGGATTTAGGAATGGGAAACTAGTCTAAAGACATCTAAATTCCCCAGTTTCAAGGTGGGTCCTTTGAAACTTTGCTTTTGACAGAGGCAGTGAAACCCAATCATTCATTTGTCCTACTGTCCTACCTGCTCCCAAGCCCCCCCCCCCCCCACCAGCTTTGCTTGTTTTCCTTCTAAGAGAAGGTCAAGCAACAAAAATGGAGCTCAAGAGTTTCAGCTACTGTGTTGCTGGGGCGGCGGGGGTGGGGGGTAAAGGAAAAAGAAGACAGGAGAGGAAGGTGGGGTGTTGGTTGAAATCTTTATTTTTATTGGAGAATTGCCCTGGGTATCACTGTTTTCCTGCCTTTACTCTTCAGCCTTTCTTTGTCCACAAGAGGATGCACAAAATGGCAAGTTCTGCCAGGGCTTCTATTTTGGGAGACTCCTGAGAACAGGAAGGGACTTGCATTCTTGAAGGGTAGTGTACATACTTTTCTAAATGGTCCGCCTGCCCCTCATTCTCCCTTTTTCCAAATTAAGGAGTTCATGGTGGAGTTTTTTTCAAAATTTCTATTTACCTGTCTTTAATTGGATTCATCTTCTGAGGAAGAGGTCACATAAAATGTGTGACATTTCTCAAAGTTTCCTGGTTTCCACTTCTCAGTGGTATGGGACGAAGCCATTCCTTCCTTGTCAGCATGCTGCTCATGTATTAGTTTTTTTTTTTTTTTTTTTTCTTACTAGTAAGGGTTTTTACTTAATTCTCTTTGGAAGGGAGCTCCTGTGACCCAGAATTACTCCATTTCCTTCCCCAGAATTTCAAATAGTCAAAAGTGGAGCCAGCACCCTGCTTAACCCCTCCACACACATGCCAGTGCCTCTTCCTCCTCACAGCCTGGCTCCTTGGCATGGCAGGCTATGCTCTGCATGCTAGGGCTCATTTACTCCTTGGCAGGAATCTCTCTCCATTCTTGAACTCTACTGACCAGCAACACTGAGCTGCTTGAGTTACTGTGCACATCGTGACTGTGCACATCGTGTTATTTCATGTCTCCTCCATACTCCCCTTGTGTTTTCCCCTGTAGTTGAAATGCCTTTCTCTGACATGTCTTTTCTTCCTCTTTCCTCTTTCTTCCCAACTTTCCCACCAATTTTGCCAGGTTTTGCCCAAGGCTGCAGTCCTGGTGACCAGCTAGCCGCGGTCCACCCCTCTACTGCCAAGGCGGGGTCTGTGTTCTCCTCTGATCTGTCTGGCATGTTTCTATCATGACATGTTGCACTGTGAATTACAGTATAAAAGGATAAAGATTATCTGTAACTCTGTCCCTCTCCTCCACTAGCTGGGACTCCTTGAAGCAGGAACAGTAGTTTTGTTCTGTATTGTCATACAGAACACACAGGCACAATGCCTAGCACATAATAGGCCAAATAATATATGTTGATTAAAATGAAAAATTAAAACAAGCCAAGAGGCTTACTTCTCCAAGGAGAGTAGGTCATGGCAGACCTCGGAGTCCTTCCATCAGCAAAGGAATTAAAAATAAATAATTTATAGTGGGATTTAGTCACGTGTCACGGTCATATAGCAAGTTCAAAGTAAAAGAACTTTCTGGCAGGCAGACTGATCTAATTCATTCTCCAATAAATAAATACGAGAAATCAGAACTGGTGCTAATCCCCACACAGTAATAGCATTTGTTTCTGTGGTCTAGGCTTTTTTTGTATTTTTTCTCTCATAGCATTAAAAACAGTCTTGAATTATCTTGATCTTTCTTGATTCAGTGGCTAGCCTTTCAAAGGAAAAGACAGTAAATAAGGTCAAAGAAAACTTTTAATATAGAGATAAAAATAGTTGTCCCAGCAAAGAAACAGAGGTTTAATTTTTAAACTCAGCGGATTATCTTAAAGGCAACATTTTTGTTCTTGCCAAACTCTCCTTTTTAAAAAGCAGTGTCCCCTAATAACATTTACTGTTAGCTATATCATGTGTTCAGAGCAAATAAAACACCACTAGTAATTAGCACTAGAAGCTTTGTAAATGTAGTTGGACTTCTTCAATAATTCAGTGAAGCTTAGATTCTCATGAACCCAAAGAACTGGAAGCTTCTCAAACCACATATCAAGGAATTTCTTGAGTGGAACCAACTTCTAAGAAATCAACGTGTAAGAAAGGGTCCAGAGATACTTTTTTATTTTTCTTGGAAAAATTAGCAGTTTCCCCATATTTGTTCATTACATTTAGTTTGAATGTGAAACATTTGAGGAAAATTCCATTAAGATTTCCAAAAAAGACTATATCCTTTATACAGGGAATGGGAAGTGTGGTACGGCAGCTGACAATTACTTGAAAAATGTTTGTGCTTCTCACTTAGGATCTTTACTACAGGTAATTGGATAATGCCTCTGTAGTATCTGGGCACAGAGAGGTATTTTTAAAAAGAAAATAATGTACTATAGTCAGAATAATGCCCCCCCAAAGATGTTCACATTCTAATCACTGGAACCTGTCAATGTGTGGTTGTATGTCAAATTAAAGAGTTAAGTTTGGAGAGGATTTTAGGGTTGCTAATTAGCTGACCTTAATATAAAGAGATTATCCTGTTTGATCCACGTGGTCCCAAGGTACTCACAAGGGTCCTTAAGTGTGGAAGAAGAGGGCAAGGGAAGTCGGAGTTAGATTTAAAGATGCAAAAAGGGGCCATCAGTCAACGAGTGCCCTTAGGAGCAGAGCAGACATGGCAACTTTCTCCTCAAGAGCCTCTAGAGAGGAACACTTTTAGTGAAACTTAGATTTTAGTCCATGAGGCTTGCAACCTATAGGACTGTTGTACATTTGTCTTCTGTGGTAATTTGTTACAGCAGCAACTGAACCCTAATACAGGTACATTCAGACAATGTAATAGTATACAGTCATTAAAAATATTACTTAAGGATGTGTAATGTGGAAAATAATCATGGTATATGGTGAGGTTAGAAAAGGAGCCGAGGAAACCCTCCATGACAGTAAAATCACATACAAGTACTTACATACCTGTTTAGGTAAAATTTGAAAGGCTATAAAATGTTATTCATGGTTTTCTTTTTTCTTTTTAATTTTTTTATGTCTTTTTTATTTTAGAGAGACAGAGAGAGACAGCACGAGCAGGGGAGGGTCAGAGAGAGAGGGAGACACAGAATCCGAAGCAGGCTCCAGGCTCTGAGCTAGCTGTCAGCACAGAGCCCGACGCAGGGCTCAAACCCACAAACTGTGAGATCATGACCTGAGCTGAAGCCGGACGCTTAACCGACTGAGCCACCCAGGCGCCCCTTATTCATGGTTTTCTATAGATTATTATTTATCGTCTGTCTTCTGTATTTCCAAGTTTCTTTTGTAAACAAAACAAGATTGAATGTTGACCATGACTGACTTTAACACTGGTGATAGGTTACCCATAGCATTTTCTCTCCCTTCAAAATCTTTAAGAGTGGAGATGAGCTCCGATTCATAGAGTTAGCTCCTGGAGGTTAGCTTGCGCTCAGTCCCTACTTTGCCAACACTCTGCATCTCAAACACACTGAAAATATGTTGATGTGTCTCTTTGCTTTATTTTTGGGTTTTTTTTTTATGAACTGAAGTTTGAAACCTGAGCAATATGAAATTAGAAAAAAAAATT
>NC_043713.1:37759168-37830705 GCF_006229205.1 Suricata suricatta
AGAATATGAAGAGAGGTTTTGAGATACACACTAAATAAAACTTAGAATCTCAGAGTGCTACTCCTTACATTTCCATTTGAAGCCCTCGGCAGTGTTACTTATAGAAATAAGACCAACTCCTGCCACACCAGCATAACCACACCAGAACTAAAAACATTAAGAACAGTTCCTCTTTCATATTTGACAGGAAACCTGCTTCTCTGTGCCCCTTTACACTCCTAGGCAGCAGAGCAATAGCCTTGAACATTCCAGAGGTAGCTTATGCCAGGCCTCTGGTGGGTCTCCGTCTATACTAAAGGCAACATGAGTCAGAAAAATAAGGCACACTTGAGCCAGACTGAATGTTCAGTCGGCTTGTTCCCTCTATTTTAGACACAGTTATTTAGCAATTGGATATTTTAGAAAACCGAAATCATGCCTAAAGTTTCAATTCATATTTATTTAAAACCTGGGGGGATTGCTTTGCTATTTCTTTAAGGCTAGAATCCAGACAGGCTCCAAACCCATGTCCCTCACTTATAAAAGTCACTAAATTGGTTATAAGGAGTCTTCTCTCTGTCCTTGCTGGGCCATGGGATTCCCTCCATGCCCCCTTCCTGTCAGTCACCTCCCCCTTTGCGTTAAAATAATGCCAATGGCTAATACTTGCTGAGCTCTTTCCATGAGGCAGGAACTCAGGGTTTGCCACATTTTAGTTCTCAAGCCCACTGTGTGTTGAGGAAAACGTGTGTCATCCCAGTTTGTCCCTGAGGAAACTGAGGCAGCAGCAGTTTAGCAGTTGCGATACCCTGGTAAGTGGTGAGGATGTGATCTGAGCTACTGCTGTCTGGCTCCAGACCCCATGATTTTGACCACCCCGGTGAAATGCCTGTGCCATGGATATGCCACAGAACTGTATCTCTACAAGAAGCTCCCACCAAAAAAAAACAAAAAAACAAAAAAAAACAAAAGAAACAAACAAACCAAAAAAAAAACTTAGTTCTTGTTCCTTTTTTTAAATGAAAAGGGTGCTCATGGCAGGATTGACTACATTTTCTGCAGGACCAAATCAAGAGTTATGATGTCCTGGTCCATGATAGTCAGTGTGTCTTGAACAGTACTGTGTGTCGGTTCTGTTCTAGTGAGTGTAACTTCTTACCCCTTTATCACATACGTGAGGGACATAGCATGACCATCTTACAGCAAGAAACTTAAAGCATACACAGGTAAAATTAGCTTTTCTAATCCCATTCAGCTAAGTGGTGGAATCTTACCACAGGATCCTGCCTAATTAGTTCACATTAATGAATAAAACTAAAAGTTTTACATATAACCTTATGATGAGATAATAACATGAGTTCACTCTATCAACACAAATGCACATGCCAAATTCCTAGGCCTTTTAATTCTTAAATTTCTCCAGTTAGGCCATTTGTTATTCCCTAAACACCATCTTTATGCCATTGCAATCTGATTCCAAATCAATCTTTACCTTAGAGAAGCATTCTCAGAACAGGAGAGTAAAAGTAGTTTTGACTAATCTTTTGATTAGGTTTCTGAGAGGAGAGGACAGAGGGAGGCAGGCAAAGTGGCCATGTCTGCTTATGAAAATGTTTACGCTTGCTCTCATCATCGATAGAGAACACCCAGTGCTTCCCTAGCTATGAAGAATCGGTGGCATCAAGCCCTGGGCAGGTCTCTGTGGGCTGGGCCCCGCCTCCGAGGCATCTTAGAGGAAGGCTGCCCACCAGGCTGCCTGCTTTCACACATGCTTCCACTTCTCCTCCCTCCCAACTCCTTCTCAGGGCCCTCAGTTCCCCGTGGCTTCCCTGGAGGCCAAACTTCCTAGTTGAGGGGATGAGAGGTATTTCTGTGGTGTCAGGGTGGCCTGGCAAGGAGAGAGAAAGAAAGGAAAGAAACAAGGCTCTCTCCTTCAAAGAAAGGGCCTTGCCTTTACGCCACAGTTCTCCGATAGCAAACAATTGTTAGAAGTAGGGTCTGTTTTTTGTCATTACACAGTGAGGTCATCGCTGCAGCAGCCTACATAAACAGATCAAAATCCAAGCCAGTCCACGCCTCCTGTTACAAAATGAAATGCTAAAGACCACCAATCACCAACAACCCACTATAGGCTTTAAGTTATCAGTCAAATGAGTTATTTTCTTTGCTTCCATACTTTTTCTATTTAAGTCTCTCCCCCTCACTCCTGTTGCGGGAGCATGCCTAACTACTTCTGGTTCCATGCTGCTCTATCGAATCATGTTTTGTTCAAATAAGGTCTTCAAATGTTTACTATACTTCAATACACCTTTTAGACATGTATAGGTGTGACTAGTCTGGAGGCCTGAGCACCAGTGTAGTTGTTTGAGTCAGAACGGAGCAGGTAGGTGGGTGGCCCGAGGGTATAGTCAATCTGCCTTTTTTTTTTTTTAAGTTCTCCCAGGTGATTCTGATGCAACTTTCATTTCAGAACTGAGACCAGAAAAAAGGAAGAGGGGGCCAGTAAGTGGGCATGTCTGAAGGAAAATAAAGGACACACAGAAAGTCCAGGGTTACGCAGCATTCTCAGAGGTGACACTGATGAGGAGCTCTGAAGCCCATGGTGAATTTCCCCACAAATTAATCACCGCTCACTCATCCTAGAGATTCGACTCTATCCCGAGCAGCTCTGCTCTGACGGAAGCACAGCCCCAGGGCCATGGACTACTTTTAATTTCTAACAAGAAAAGACTGGGTAGGTAGGAGAGTCACTAGCTCTCCAACAGGCTAGAGGCAAGTTCCTGGCACAGTGGGACATGATTGAGCGCTTTTGACCACAGAAATGGTGCTACTTTGGGTGATTTGGTTCAGTTTTAATATATTCCAATATTGTACTTTATCAATAGTTATATATACACATATTCCAGGTCAGGGATTATAAAATTATGGCCAGCTGGCCAAAGCCAGCCTGCTCACTGTTTTTATAAGTCAAGTCTCATTGGAATACAGCCACGTTCATTCACTTACATGTTGTCTATGCCTGTTTTCACACTAGAATAGTCAAGCAAATGCAACAGAGACCGAATGGCCCATAAAGCCAAAAATAGTTACTCTGACCATTTATAGAAATGCTTGTCAATGACTGGTCTAGAAGATTGTATTATGGGCCATCGCTGTCTACCACTATATACAGGCCCTCTACTAGGCCCCTTTCAAAAGTCATCTTGAATGTTCCCAATAACCTTGCTAGTTATATTATGTTTCATCATCTTACAGGTGAGTAAAGAATCTTCAGTCAAAATGAGCATCTAAAACGTACTATGATACTAATAAGTATCCCAACCAGAATTCAAACACTATTTTGTTTTGTTTCGTTTTGTTTTTTCTGACTCAGTTCTTCTATGAGCCGTTTTAGGAACATAATCCCCATGTTATATTTTTAGTGGGAAAAATAGTTTTCAGTGGCAAACCATAGACCTAAATGAGCTATATAAAGCAGCCCATTTAGAATTTGGGGACTGCCTCCTAGGCCAGAAAGGTCTTCCCGACCACCTGACCACTCTCCAACCTATTTCATTTTGTAACAGTTATGAGTACCTGTAAGTATTTTATTTAGTCAGCAATTTCTGTGTGGATCTGTTGTGAAGAATGCAGGCTGGTCACAGGCAGAGACTTTGCACCTTTCACTTCTGCAGCCCACATAGCATGGAAGAGGGCAGGACAAAGGACTTCTTACATGGCTCCCCCTTAGTTAAGAATAAACATCTACATGGTCGCCTCATCCTAAGATACAACGCCTGGGTAGAGCCTGGTGTGTATAGTAAATTTCCATTTGCTTATTTATCAACAATGGAAAAATACTCCTTTGAATCTGTGCAAGCATATAAGCATTCTGGAAGAGAAGTGGGCTACGTGTTAATTTGTTACAATACAGTGTTTTGCAAATTATCACAATCTCACTTTGGGGGACTTAATTAATCAGAAAATATATATCAGAGAAAAAAAATAACAGCTTTTTAATTAAACAGTAACTCCACAGGAAGGTGATACTGCTCCTCACTTAACCCCTGAGAAGTTTGAGTTTACAGATTGCTACATCCTGCCCCCTACTGGAAGAGAGACTAAAAACAAAACAGCAACTAGCCAAAAAAAGCTAGTTTTTCAAGGTTTTCTATCTGGAAACAAAATGTTTCTTTTTGCTAAAATAAATTACATGCCCAATTTCTTTTTTACCCACCTCTAATCCTTTCTACTTCCAAAATAAACACTTAATCAAACGGAATATGAGATGGCTACCAGTAAAGCAGAAAAAGCCCATATATATGGACTATTAAAAAATATAGGCATACACACACACACACACACACACACACACACACACACACACACTCACGGGCTTATATATATGTACATATACATATTTATGACAAATTTTGAAAGTAAAGATGATCTGTTATTCCTGTACAATTATTTAAAATGCAAGCAGTTTAATAATTAGTTCTATATAAATTCACCATATGGCATAACCTGAAGGAATATAAATGTAAGGGTGAAGTTAAAGTTCTAAAAACCAAACTCTTTCTGAATATTGAAAAGCACATATTCATTATTTATTAGTATTAACTCATTTATTTCATGTTCATTTAATCAGGTTCTTTTTAACTTGTAACTAATAAATTCCATGTATAATATATCTGATCCCTGATTTTTAAATCCATATCTTATAGGATACGTTCTTTGTATTTAATTACACTGGAGTTTTTTTTCTTCCCAAATTGACTCCTTCCACTTCCATAGCTCCCCATACTAAATCCCACATCTATGTGGAGATAAAGCAAGCCATCCTTAAGCCATGCCTAACCATTACCCAGGGCTCATTAAAATAACACCATCCTACAAACCAGCATTGTGACTTCTATAGGTATAGGACTTAAAATTATGTAGTGTAGACTACTGATTAAACCATTGGCTAATCCGTGCTAAGTTATGACATTATAAAGCAAAGTGTGTACACCTCTAAGTTAATTAGGTGTTCCCCTAAGTTTAAGATAGTGACACAAGAAGTTGCCATGTAGAGAACATACCATTTCTTTTGCAAACCTGGGACCAAGATTTTGATTTTCATTTTTCTATTATATTACCCAAAGTCTAAACTAAATTTATTTTTCTTAAACTCAGGGCAAGGAAGTTTTTACTTCTTGGTGTTCCCCTACTGGAGAGAAAGAGGAGTCACTGTGGTTAAGAGCATCGACCCTAAAGTCAGATCACGTCAGTTCAGATTCCAACTCTCATGTACTAGCTATGTTATCTTGGGCAAGTTGTTTACCTCCCTTTGCCTCAGTTTACTCATCTGCAAAATGTGGGCATCACTAACACTTGCCTCATAGGGCAGTTATGGGAGTAAAAGAAATTCACACATAAAAAGACCCTTAGAATTGGGCCTGACATAGTGAAATTCAACAGATGTCAGCAACAACTCAAATCTGTTTATATATTTGACCCTGTGGATGGAAGCCTCAGAGCTAAATGCTCCACGCTTTTGTCCTAACTCACCCAAGATATCTGCTTCTTGTCTCTCTCTCTCCTTTGATTTACTTATAATGGTTTTCTACCACTTTAATAGAAGCTACCTTTAAATATTTTTAGGAAATAAGACTCAAAATATAAATCAAGTAGACTAAGTTTTCCTTGGCCTTTTAGCCAATTATTTCAGATCAGATTACTGAATTTTCTGCTTTGTAAAAAACTCAATTAGGTCACATGAATTTCCAAAAGTACATCTTAAAATATGATTATCTTTCATGTACAGGAAAATCCAGAATTTAAAAAAGTCACCTTCACATGAGGCTACTTTGATGGCACACATCGCTGTTAATGGCTTAATAAATCCATAAAAAGAGATATTTCTCTCAAAACATCAAATGTGCTGGTGGGTTTTCATGCTCATTGATGCTCACATGGATAAGGAATAGAACAGAACAGTTACAGACGACTAGCCCCGAGCTTGGAATAAATTGAAATCAAGCTCCCAGCAGAGTCCAATTCCAGTGAAGAATATAAGAGGGAACCCAGTATGGAGTTCAAGTGCAGCAGAACAGATTGCTCTGGCTTGCATGAAATTCTTAGAATCCTCTCGGGATACGTATACAGAACACTTTTCCAGATGGATAGCCATCCTCAGAACTTAAGCTCTCAAACACAGGTAAGGAAGAAAGGCTTGTTTCTCCTACTCGTCCACCAATCCAGCTCAAATGTCGTTACCACTTATTAGACAAAGCAATTCAATACCTCCTGGAGAAGGCTCTCCAGATAAAAGGGGACCATTCCTCAAGGGCTCTACTCTGGACACCTCATTGTTGAGATGGAAAGTTTGGGCTGCATAACAGGAAGCATTAGTTTTATTGTTCTTTGATCGGTCTTTAGGCAGGATCCCCAAAACTTCAGAAAGAAGGTATCTGAAAGCGAGAAAAAAAAAAGTGGAAAGAAGGGGAAGCACATCATCCTGATGTTCCGTCATCAGACACTGATGGAACAAGGCTGTCCCATTAGGGTCACTGGGAGTGGTGATGGCAATGGGGTTACCATTAAAAGAAGAAAACAACAAGAAACATGCATTTTCGTTGTGGACTATCAGCCAACTGAGCATGGCTAAGAGAACTATTTGGGAATGCCCACAGGTAGTGGTTAAGGAATTTTTTTGAGAGGAGGGTAAAAAGAAAGTGTTGAGATTCCAGTGGTTTCACGTGAGGGACTTCAAAGACAAACACTAATATCCTTCCTACCCTGGTTATTCTTCTCTTAGAAAGCTGAGAGTATTTTTTACAGTATAAATAACATACAGGCACTACCTTCCTGCACTGATCATCAAAAGACAACAGACTTGCAATTTGAAATCAGTTGTCCCCAGAAACAAATATTTGTACCCCACACTATACCGAAACAGATCTGAGTATCCTGTGGCCCAAACAGGTTATTCATAAAGTACATTAGTGGTCTTATATGGCAGATGGGGATAGGGGAAGGTTACAACACAGAATTTCTAGAAAAAATATTTAAAATATTAACTAGATGGGACTGTTTTCTAAAACTCACTATTTGTAGTACTAACAATGTATTCCTTCTATGCTTGGCCTCCTTAACTTTTGTTTTTTCCCTCCTGGATTCCAGCTCCCCCTCCACCAACCCAACTCCAGTATCTTTACCACTTATTAGACAAAGCAATTCGATACCTCTAATTCTGCATACCATCATCATCATCATCATCATCCTTACAGCCATACCATAGCAAACATTCTGTACTTAAATGTCTAATCCTCAAAGAATTAATGCATTTAATCCTTGCAAAGGTCCAATGGGTTACGTTTTACTATCATCTGTCGGGGAGCCGCCAAGTTTTCTGGCTGCCTCAGGCAAGCATTATCACTCTCCGGGGAGTGAACCAGTAAACAAGATTTGCATCTGGAGATTGCCATTTCCTGGTCAAAATAATTTTGGCGGCTGTCTTGCTGCGCCAGACGTAGATTTGGCCAAGGTGCACAAAAGATCAAAACCTTATTTCCGTATGCAGCGCTAGCTTCCCCTCCCCAGCGTTGCAGACGCAAGTCTGCGCGCTTCCCTTTGAAGCTGTGTCCGGAGTTTGCAGTTTCAGTTTTTCCTTTTCTCTAATATTCATGTGACTCTGTTACCTGGTAAACCGACCCGGGTCAGTTCTCCGCCCCAAATTCTATAGAAGAGTGAATTATTTTCTAAATAATAGAGAGAGGCTTGATCAGAAACCGTGTGTTGTGTCTTCACTCTCTGCGTCTCCCTCCTGCCCTGTTTTCTCTCCCTCCCTCAGGATCAAGGACCCCGACAAGGTACAGCCGAAAACGCCGGGGAGAAGCGCGCCGGGACCTGGCTTCGGCTAAGACAATCATCATATGCCTTTTTATATTTGAGGAAACCAACGCATAGAAGGGAAATATCCTGGTAAAAATTACATTGATGGTATGGTTGGAGATAGAGCAGGCCTGTTAGATGTGGGCAGCTGAAACTAGTCTGTGTTTCTAGCCACGGACATGGTTTCTCACACTATATGTCCCATACCACTCTGTGAACAAAGGCCCACTGGTCAAGGGTACACACCTGCCCCTAGGAAACAATAAAAAATTATAAATTCATTTTTATACTATGTAATATTAACTAAAATAGGACACAGAGCAACTGAAACTGCCAGAGGGAGGGACTCTTCAGTGAAGTCTATGTAGTAAGTAAGTGGAGCTTTAAGAGATGCCTAGAAGTCCAAGCAAAATATGGCATTGTAGCTTAAGGCCGTGTGGAAATAAACCGTGTGGTTTATGTTGCAAATGGTCTGACTTGATTAGAAGGTGCATTATTTGAGAAAGATGCAACAGATGTAGCTAGAAAAAGAAAAAGATTGGATGCAAGACAATAAATTGGATTTGAATGACAACATTAAATGTGTGGTTAATTTTAGGTTGTAGGAATTCAGAGATTCTTAGCATGGAAATAATACAATAAAGTTCATATTTTTGGAAAATTCTCTGAGTGCTTAGTGGGGGACAAGTTGTAGGGAGTCAAGAAATGTGTGCATACGGGTATTAAGATTGATGCAGAGATACCAGTTAGGCTACCATGCCTATTAAAACTATAGCCTTGAGTTCATTCTCAGTTCCAAATTCCCCCAAATATCTGCTTTTCTTTTTTCGGTAAAGGAAAGTGATTGCAACACCCGTTTTCCTTACAGTTAAATAAATTTTTTTAATGTTTATTTTTTTTTCTCACACTGTAAGTGGGAGAGGGGCAGAGAGAGGGAGACACAGAGTCCGAAGCAGGCTCCAGGCTCTGAGCTGTCAGCAGACCCTGACTGGGGGCTTGAACCCACAGACTGCGAGATCATGACCTGAGCTGAAGTCAGATGCTCAACCAACTGAGGCACCCAGGTGCCCCTAGACTTTTTTTTCCCCAATTTACCTTTCCCTCTTGTGTTCTGGAAGAGAGAACTCATCAGAAAACCAACTTCTATTTGTTTCAAATCTATTTTCCTCTGCTTCAAATTTCTAGACCTCGTTTCATTCATTCCTCAATTCAAATGCTTGCTGAGTATCTACTACCCAGTAGGCATACACATCTATTTCTTCCCAATTCTCTTCTGCTTTAAAGTGGATTGTTGCCCTTGGGGGGATGGCTGACCTGTTGAGACCCTGAGATGGTTTTGCAACAAAAGGTAGAGTGAATGGCCAATGAATGGAATCCTCATGTGAAAAGGCCAGATTTCCAGTCAGAACATGGTTGGAAGGATTTTTCACTTCTCCCTGCCAATGTCTTTGGTCTTCAGTAGACAGACAAACATTTGAGAAGACTCCAGGGGGTTAGGGAGAATCACCGTTGCCACAGAGAAGCTACTGGAAGTTTGCAAAGAGGTCACTTGTGGACAATTCTAAACTTAAATGAAGTAATCTATAGGCTATAAACCATATTTCTATGATGAAAATCTCCCTGTGTTATCTTCAAGTCTTTTTAAAAGTCTTGCTCCAAAGTTCCAGCAGTCTCCATTAAGACTATCCGAAGAGTCTGATATCTATACTTAGGCCCAATCTTTGAAGAAGAGAAATATCCCATTAAGGCCAGTAGGATGAAGATAGAATTAGTTTAAGAAGCATATCTTATCAAATAAAAATCAAGGGCAAGAAATGTCCAGTTTTAGCTCTGCTGTATAAAGAGCTTAGAAGTTGTGCTTCCCATACCAATAACAAGAAAATGCTGTGCTCATAATCACTTTTATTGGACCCAGAGAACAAGGCCTCAGGGCCAACTAAGTAATGTGACAAGACAGAAAAAATAGAGGACTCAGGGCCAACTCAGTAATGTCGAAAGACAGAAAAAATAGAGGGCCGTAGTCAAGATCTACTTCACTTGGAACAGCAGTCACTAGCATAACTGGTAGGAATACTTAAATGATAATTACAAGTTTCTGGAGGCCGAGTGTAGACTAACATGACAGAGAGAAACTCTTTGGGGTTTCATTCTTATGAAAGGGCCAACAATCAGTGACTATCTACAGAAGCTCCATTTGGCCGTCCTGGTGAAGACCTAAGCAAGATCTCGTCCTGGCTTAGGAAGAGAAACAGAATAACCGTTGTGAAATAAGGAGCATTTGTCATAGCAGCAGCCTTCTTTTTGTGGGGAAAGGCTTGGTCAGAGTTTTATCCCAACTGTGGGAAAGACATCCCACCCATTCTGCCTCTACACCCAACCCTCTGGTCTTAACCTGGGGTAGAAATGCTGCAAAGATCAAGTCAGGAGATGAAGGCCTACTTAAAGGCTGAGATTTAACTATAACATTATAGAAAGTGCCCCCTCCCATTCACCATGTTACTATCCCAGCGCGGTTTCAGTATAATGATGGTTATAGCTAAACAAACAGCAGGATGCACATTCTCTAAGGAGGAGAATTTAGGAAAGCCAAAATCGGGGTGTCTGGGTGGCTCAGTGGGTTAAGCCTCCGACTTTGGCTCAGGTCAGATCTCATGTTTGTGGGTTCGAGCCCCACATCAGGCTCTGTGCTGACAGCTAGCCCAGAGCCTGGAGCCTGCTTCCGGTCCTGTGTCTCCTTCTCTCTCTGCCCCTCCCCCTCTCATGCTCTGTCTCTGTCTCAAAAATAAATAAAATATTTAAATATTATTAATTAAAAAAAGAGCCAAAAATCAAAAGGAAATTAAAACCAACAACAAATAAAAACAAAGGTGCTAGAGGATTTTGAAGCCCGTGGCACTCACTGCTATAGCCAACATTAAACACAGCCTAATACCTAGACACATGAACATAAATCCTAACAGTAAAAGCTTCAGTTCTCATTACCCAATAAACTATGTCTAGCTTTCAACAACAACAACTAATCACAAGGCATGCAAAACAGCAAGAAAAACCATAAGTTGAAGAAACAAAGCAAACATGAGAACAGGACTCAGACATGGCATAGATATTAAAAGTAGAAGATGTGGGTTTTTCTTTAAGTTTAATGTTTATTTTATTTTTGAGAGAGAGAGACATAGAGCATGAGCAGGGGAGGGGCAGACAGAGACGGAGACACAGAATCTGAACTAGGCCCCAGGCTCTGAGTTGTCAGCCCAGAGCCCAGTGTGGGTCTAGAACTCACCAACGGTGAGATCACGACCCGAGCTGAAGATGAACCCTTCACCAACTGAGCCACCCAGGTGCCCCAAAGACGTGGAATTTGAAATAACTATAATTAATACGTTGAAGGCTCCAGTGGACGCAGAAGACAACATGGAAGAATGGGTAGGTAAACAGAGATGGAAACTCTAAGAAGGAATAACTATTAATGCTATAAATAAAAAATATAGAAATGGAGCAGCTTTTCCTGGGTTCCTGGAGTAGACAAACTGAGTTTGAAGGCAATAGAACTTTCTCAAACTAAAATGGAAAAAAATCAAAATTAAAAAAATGAATTGTGGGACAATTTAAAATGATATAACATGCATAACTGAAAAAAATAAAATGAATGAAACAGAAAAAATATTTCATTAATAATGGCTTCAAATTCTCCAAAATTAATGACAGAAACAAAACCATAGAAACAGCTCAGATACAAGCTTAGAACAGCAATACAGAAACTGCAAGTTAATCAAGCTGATGAACATTAAAAGCAAAAAGAACCACCAAAAAAATAGGAGACTTCCCATTCCCAGTTTCACATGTAAGAAAAGCTTGGCAGTGCCACTCCATCCTAGTAAGTAAAAAGTTGAACAAACTGAAAAAAATCAGTAGGTCTCCTTATATCCTCAAAGAGAAGTGAAACCACAGGGTAAACAACTGCCCCCCAAATTAGAGAGAACAAAAGTAAATACAAAGAATCCAAATTTACTATATTAGAGCCCCATGAATAGAAACCTGGGTAGGAACCAGTGCTAAGGTAGGAAAAGGAACTGTAATGAATTGCCAGAGGCTCAGGGTGGACAAATCAGAGTTATAACTCCAGGGAGATCCAGTCATAAAGGGGCCCCCATACTGTTGTGAATTTTATCTCCAGGAATTCTATCAGGTCCTCGTGATGAATTGGGGAGAAAAAGTGCCCCTTGTGCTTCAGTAGGAAGAAGGGAAAATAAAACATTTTGAAATACACCAGAGCATTTTGTTCTTCTTGAATCTGCCCACAGGAGAAATTATTTCACCCAAGCCTAGCCTGATGGGGTTTTATCAGAGCCTCAACAACCTGGAGATGATAAATACCCAACTCCAGCCAGCCCTAACCCTTCCACATGGAGGAAGGAAAACAGCAAACTCCAACCATACTATCCCATCGAAGGGGAAAGAAATCTGAGAAGCACATGTGAAGTTCACAGTCCAGAAACAGACTCTCTTGATCATAGGGTTATAGAATACGCCCCTCCCCCACCTCACCATCTGTTACCAAAGGCCTATTTACAGCAGTTAATTTTACCCAGATCCAGCTTTCAAAAAGACTTACAAGGCATACCAAGAAGCCAAAAAACACAATTTGGAGAGAGAGTGGCATCAAAATCAGAGATATTAGTGTTATCAGACTGGGAATTTCTTCTAAAGAAACTATGGTATTCTATGGTCTGTAATGGATTAGAAAAACAAAGACACTATGCTGAGTACAGGGGCAGAGAACAAGTAAACAGATCAAGTAAACAGAGATCAAGTCCAAAAAATAATAATTTCTAGGGATTAAAAAAAAAACCACTGTAAACTGAAATGAATAATGCCTTTTATGGGCTTATTAGTAGACTAGACAAGGCTGAGTAAAGAATCTCTTGAGTTTGAGGATATCTTAATAAAATCTTTAAAAACAAGAAATCAAGGAGGAAACTGAAAACAGAATATCCAAGGATTTGGAACAATTATACAAGTTGTAGCAACAATAGAAATACCAAAGAAGAAGAGAGAAGGGAACAGAAGAAATCTTTGAAATGAGAATGTTCAAATGAGAATTCTCCAAATTAATGTCAGGCACCAAACCACAGATACAGGAAGCTCAGAGACCTGGAAGAATATAGGCCAGAAAATTAAGCCTGGGCATGTATCTTCAAGCTAAGAAAACCAAGTATTTTTTTAAATGCTGATAGAAATCAGAGGGAAGAAAACATTTACAGAGGAGCAAAGAATTCTATACAACTTCTCAGAATCCATGCAAGGCAAAGAGATTATACTGAAACAGTTCAAGTGTTAAGAGAAAAAAAAATTCTATATAGTAATGCCTCAAAAGTAGAGAAATAAAGACCTTCTTGGAAACAAAAATTAAGGGAATTTTTTGACAATAGGCATCACTTGCAAGAATTGTTAAAAGACTGTCATTTTTCTTTTCTTTAAAAAGCTAGATAAGAAACTCAGATCTACATAAAAAGAGCAGAGAAAGGATGAAAGAAAATTAAAAGCTTTCATTTTTTTTAATCGATCTGAAATATGTTCAAAATTTAAGAGCAATAATATATCCAATGACATATGCTTACACAAGTGAACTGAATGACAGCAATGATACAAAGGATAAGAGGGAGAAATTAAGATTATTTTGTTATTACTAGGTACTTGAACTATCTGTGATGTGGTATAGTGTCATATAAAAGGAATTAGTTATAAAGCTTGAGTTAGTTATAAATTACTAATATTTGCTAAATTATACTATACAGAAAATACTCAAAGAATTAAAAGAAAGAAGTATAACTGATATGCTAAGAAAGGAGAGAAAAGTAGAATCATAAAATGCTCAAGTAGAACCACAAAATGCAGAAAAAAAGCACAAGACAAAACAGTAGCTAATATAGATATTAATCCAACTATATCAATAATCACCGTTAATGTCAGTGCCATAAATGTACCAGTTAAAACACCTACTTTTAGAGTGGACCAAAAAACAAAACTGAAATGTTTGCTGTTTACAAGAAACACACTTAAAAAATAAGGACACTTATAAATGAAAAGAGATGAAAAAA
Source organism: Suricata suricatta (assembly GCF_006229205.1). Lineage (NCBI taxonomy): Eukaryota > Metazoa > Chordata > Mammalia > Carnivora > Herpestidae > Suricata > Suricata suricatta. The sequence continues at coordinate 37,773,103 of NC_043713.1, forward strand.
TAAGTATCATGCTAACAGTAATCAAAAGTATAGGAGTAGCTATATTAATTACAGGCAGAGAAGATTCAGAGCAAGGAAAGTTACCAGGAATGTAGAGGAACATTAGTTCCTAAGGGGCTCAGTTCTCTAAGATGACAGAACAATCCTTAATGTGTATGCACCTAACAACAGAGCGTTATACTACACAAGGCAAAAACTGACAGAACCACAAAGAGAAATGGATGAATCCATTATTATAGTCAGACACTTCAACACCACTCTATCACAAAGGGATAGATTCTGTAGGCAGAAAATCAGTAAGGACCTAGCTGAACTCTACAGCACCATCAATCAACTGGATTGACATAATTGACATCTATAGACTCTTTCATTCAACAATACCAGAATACACATTCTTCAAGTTCACATGAAACATTCACTAAAATAGACCACATTCTGAACCATGAAACACTCCTTAACAAATGTTTAAAAATTGAAGTTAGGGGCTTCTGGCTGGTTCACTTGGTTAAGTGTCTGACTCTTAGTTTTGGCTCAGGTTAGGATCTCATGGTTGGTAGGTTCGAGCCCTGCATTGGGTTCTGTGCTCACAGTGTGGACCTTGTTTGGGATTCTTTCTCTCCCTCTTTCTACTCCTCACCTATTTGCTCTGTCTCTCAAAATAGATTTTTAAAAGATATTTTAAAAACCTGAAGTTATATAATGTATGCTCTCAGACCAGAAAAGAATAAAAGAAAGATAGCTAGAAAATTCCCAAATGGAGATTAAACAGTTTTAAATATACAGGTCAAATCAATCAAAAATTAAATACTTTGAATTAAAAGAAAATACAAATTTATCAAAGTTTGTGGGAATACAGTGAACATAGCCTTTATAGTGAAATACATAGCATTATTGTATATATCTTAAAAGTTTTAAAATCAACACTCAAATGCTCAATTTTAGGAAACTAGAAAAAGAAGAACAAATTAAATCCAAGTAGGTAGAACAAAAATTAGAGCATAAATTAATGAAATTGAAATAATACATCAACAGAAAACAAATCCAAAAGATGATTCTTTGGAAGATCAGTAAAATTTATAAGCCTCTAGACAAGATAATTGAGGGAAAAAAAAAAGAGAAGATAAAATTATTATCACAAATGAAGAACTATCACTACTTATCTCAAGGCTAACAAAAGGATAAAAAAATAGTATTAACAACTTTATGCCCACAGGTTTGATAACCTCGATGAATTGGATCAATTCCTTGAAAGATACAATCTGCCTGGACTCCTACAAGAACATAAAGATGATTGGACAAAGTCTTTATTAAATAAATTGAATTCATAATTAATAACCTTCCATAACATAAGGCACAGGTCTATGAGTTCACTGGTAAATTGTACCAAACATTTAAGGAAAAAATTATCCCAATTCTCTACAGTCTCTTTAAGAAATAGAAGTATAGAAAATTATTTTTATGAGGCCAGAATTATCCTAATACCAAAATCAAACAATGATATTCAAGAAAACTACAAGCCAATCTTTCTTATGGAAGTGCAAAAATATTCAGTAATAGCAAGTAACAAATCAAGTCCCACAACATATAAAGAAGTTATATAACACTACTCAGTGGAATGTAGTTCAGGTATGCAAGGCTGGTTCAACATTTGAAAAATTAATAGAACCATCACATCAACAGCTTAAAGAAAACTTAGATGATCATATGAATAAAAAAGTGCATGATCAAAGGAAAACAAATTTAAGAAAATTCAACTCCCACTCATTACAAACTCTAAGTAAACTAAGAATAGAACTTTTTCAACTAGATAGAGACTATCTACAAAAACCATCCAGCTGGATGCCCAGTCAGTTAAGTGTCAGACTTGTGATTTCAGCTCAGGTCATGATCTCACGGTCCATAAAATTGAGCCCTGCATCAGTGTTGTCAGCACAGAGTCTGCTTGGGATTTGCTCTTTCCCTCTCTTTCTCTCTGCCCCTCACCCACTTGTGCTTTCTCACTCTCAAAATTAAACAACAGCAATGACAACAAAAAACCCTCCAGCTAACATTATACCTAATGGTAAGAAACCTGAAACTTTCCCATAAGATCAGGTACAAGGCAAAAGTTGTCCTCTATCGCCACTCCTTTTCAATACCATACTAGAAATCTTTGTTAATGTGATAAAGTGGGAAAAAAAGTATACATTTTGGGATGAAGACCTAAAATTGTCTTTGTTTGCAGACGACATAATCATCTATATGGAAAATTTAAAAGAATTGATGAGAATACTTCTGGAACTAATAAGAGATTATAGCAATGTTCAGAACACAAGTTAAAACTGACAGAAGCCAATTGCTTGCCCATATACTAGCAGTGAACAAGTGGAATTTGAAAATAGAAGCAATACCATATATATTGGAACCTCTGAAACTAAAATACCTAGGCATAAATCTAACAAAATATGCTTCAGTTCTACATGAGGAAACATAAAATTTTGATGAAATAAAAAAGAATCAAAGAATTCAAAAAATGGAAGGATATTTCAGTTCATGGAGAAGCCTCCATTTCTTTCCACCTTGATCTCAATCAAAACCCCAGCAAGTTACTTTATAGACTAAAACAAATGGGTTCCAATGTTATTTTGGAAAGGCAAAAGACCCAGAATAGCCAATAGATTATCGAAGAACAATGTTGGAAGAGTAACACTATCTGACTTTGAGACTTATTTCAAGGTGATAGTAAGTAATCAAGAGTGTTTCATTCAGAAAAGAGTAAGCAAATCAGAGGAATAGAGTCCAGAGACAGACCCCCATAAATATAGTCAGCTGATCTTTGACAAAAATACAAAGGGAATGCAATGGAAAATGATAGTCTTTTCAATAAGTGGTTCTGGAACAAATGGACATCCATATGTAAATAGAAATGAATCTAGACACAGATCTTTTAAAAAAATTTTTTTAACATTTATTTATTTTTTTTTTGAAAGAGTGAGAAAGATCATGAGCATGGAAAGAACAGAGAGAGAGAGGGACACACAGAATCAGAAGCAGGCTCCAGGCTCTGAGCTGTCAGCACAGAGCCTGACAGGGGGCTCAAACCCATGAACTGTGAGATCATGACCTGAGCTGAAGTCAGACGCTCAACAGACTGAGCCACCTGGGTGCCCTGAGACACAGATCTTATAACCTTCACAAATATTAATTAAAGATGAAGGACAGATGGACTATCTGGCTGGCTCAGTTGGTAGAGCATGTGAGTCTTGATCTTCAGGTAGTAAGTTCCAAGTTCCATCCACATTGGGTGTAGAATCTTCTCTAATTAATTAATTAAAATTTACCATTAATTACATTAAATTAATTTTTAAATTAAATTTTTACATTAAAACTAAATTTTAATGAATTAAAAATTCAATGAAAATAAATGGATGCCAGACTAAAATGTAAAATGCATAACTATACAACCCCGAGGAGGAGATAATCTAGAGGTACTTGGGTATGATGAGGACATCTTAGATACAAAACCAAAGACACAATACATGAAAGCAATCATTGAGAAGTTGGACTTCATTAGAATTTAATAATGTTGGTTCTATGAAAGAAATTATCAAGAGACTGAAAAGTCAAATTTAAAAACTGGGAGAAAATATTTGCCAAATGACATATCTGAAAGAACTAATCCAAAACATACAAAGAAATCTTAGAACTCAATGAGAAAAGAGACAACTTGATGTGAAAACATAGGCCAAAGATCTTCAACACTCCAAAGAAAATGTACAGATAGAAAATAGGTGCATGAAGAGATGCTCTGTATCATGTCATCAAGAAAATGCAAAGTAAAACAATAATCTAATACCACAATGCACATATTAGAATGGCAAAAATCTGAAACACTGATAAGACCAAATGCTAGTGAGACAGGAGCAATAGGAAGTCTCATTCATTGCTGGTGGAAATATAAAGTGGTATAGTCACTTTGGAAGGCTGTTTGCATTGATTACAAAAATAAACATACTCTTACAACAAAATACACCATTCATCTTGTTGGTATTCACCTAAAAAGGTGAAAATCTATGTTCACCTAAAAGCCTGCTTACAGTTATTTATAGCAGCTCTATTCATAATTGCCAAAACTTCATAACAGCCAAGATGTTCTTCAGTAGGGGAGTAGATAAACAAACTGTGGTACATCCAGACAACAGAATATTATTCAATGCTTAAGGGAAATGAGGCTTCAAGCGATGAAAAGCCACGAGGAAACAAATACATACTTGCTAAGTGAAAGTAGTAATCTGAAGGAAACTTACTCTATGATTTCAATATCATGACATTCTGGATAAGGCAAAACTATGAAGACAGTAAAAGAATCAATGATTCCCAGGGACTGGATAGAGAGGGAGGCATGTGTCAGAAACAGGATTTTTAGGGATATTTGACAGGGAAACTATTCTGTAGATACTATCATGGTAGATACAGATCATTATAAACCTATAGGTCTGTCCAAACCTATAGAATATACAACATCAAGTGTAAACTCAAATGTAGATTATGGGCTCTGAGTAATAATGACGTGCCGATGTATATTCATCAATTATAACATAAGCACCACTACTTGCAGGAAGTTGTTATGGGAGAGTCTCTGCATATGTACAGACAGACAAGGGATAAATGGGAAATATCTAGCTCCCACTCAATTTTTCTATGACCCTGGAGCTCCTGTAAAAATAAACTCTTAAACAACAAAAAGCTACAGGTAGGCATAAGATATTCAAAATGAAGAAATCCGAAGACAAAGAAAAATTACTGAAATAAACAAGGTGACAGTTGAAGCCTCTTATAGAGTAGCACATGAATAAGAGTTAAATCAGAATAGAAAACACAGAAATGGAACCAAAAAACATATGGCCAACTAATCTTTGACAAAGCAGAAAAGATCATCCACTGAAAAAAGACAGTCTTTTCTGCAAATGGTGCTGGGAAAACTGGACAGTAACACGCAGAAGAATGAAACTGGGCCACCTTCTTACACCATACACAAAAATAAACTCAAAGTTGATTAAAAAAAAAAACACCCCTAAATGTGGGACAGGAAACCATTGAAGTCCTACAAGAGAAAATAGGCAGCAACATCTTTGACCTTGGTCACAACTTCTCACTAAACTGATCTCTGGAGGCAAGGAAAACAAAAGCAAAAATGAAATATTGGGATCTCATCAAGATAAAAAGCTTCTGCACAGTGAAGGAAACAATCAACAAAACTAAAAGGCAACTGAAGGAATGGGAGAAGATATTTGCAAATAACGTAGCTGATAAAAGGTTAGTATCCAAAATCTATAAAGAATCTGTCAAACTCAACACTCAAAAAACAAACAATCCAGTGAAGAAATGGCAGAAGACATGAATAGACATTTTTCCAAAGAAGACATTCAGATAGCTACCAGACACATGAAAAGATGCTCAACATCATTCATCATCAGGGAAACAGAAATCAACACACAATGAGATCACCTCACACCTGTCAGAATGACTAAAATTAAAAACTCAGGAAACAGTAGATGTTGGCAAGGATGCAAAGAAAGGGGAACACTTTTGCACTGCTGGTGGGAATGCAAATTGGTGCAGTCACTCTGGAAAACAGTATGGAGATTCTTTAAAAAATTAAAAATAAAACTACCCTGTGACCTAGCAAATGCACTACTAGGCATTTAATCAAGGGGTACATGCACCTCAATGTTTTTAGCAGGGCTATCAACAATAGCCAAATTACGTATGGAAAGAGCCCAAATGTCAATCAACTGATGAATGGGTGAGGAAGATGTGGTATACACACACACACACACACACACACACACACACACACACTGAACTATTACTCAGTGATCAAAACAAATGAAATCTTGCTATTTGCAACAACATGGATGGAACCAGAGTGTACTGTGCTACGTGAAATAAGCCAGTCAGAGAAAGACAGATATGATTTCACACATATTTGGAATTTAAAAAACACAACACATGAACATAAGGGAAGGGAAGGAAAAATAAGATAAATACACAGAGGAAGGCAAACCGTTAAAGACTCTTAAATACAGAGAATTAACTGAGGGTTGCTGGAGGGGTGTTCAGTGAGGGGGATGAACTAAATGGGCAATGGGCATTAAGGAGGGCAGTTGTTGGGACGAGCACTGGGTGTTGTATGTAAGAGATGAATCACTGGGTCCTACTCCTGAAATTAATACTACACTATATGTTAATTTGAATTTAAATAAATACATTTAAAAGAAAAGAGTTAAAGCAGACAATAGCCATGAAAATAGGGTATCAGATAAAATATTTACAGTTTTGAAAAGAAATCAAGGCCAATCTACAATTATACATCCAGCAAAAGTTTTCTTCAACAATGAAGGAAAAATAAAAACTTTAGCTGAGGAAAAAAATAATAAAACAAAACCTGAGGGAAGTCATCACCAGCTGACCTGCCTTTAAGAAATGTTAAAGTAAGTTCTTTAGGAGAAAAATAGAGATCAGAAATATTGGATCTAGGTAAAGAAAAAAAGAGTACAGGAGAAAAGTATATATGAATGTAAAATAATTTCTTCTCTTAATCTAAATGACAATTTGTTTAAAATAATATTAATAATGCATTAGGCCATCTATTCCATTATAAGTGAAATGAATGATAAGATCTGGAAGGTGGAATTTAGAATAATCTGTTAAATGGTACCTGTGCTACAGGAAAATGATATAGTGTTATTTATGGCATGCTTTTGAACATCAAAAAAAAAAATCACAGTATCCCGAATTCATCTTATATAAATTTCTCTTATGTTTTTATTTTCTATTTCCACATTTTTTACCATGCTATATTCTGTATATTTCTAAGGTACTTAAAAAAACATTCAAAATAACATAAGTAAATGAATCCCAATTTTTCTAAATATACTCCTGGGGATTAGAACAAAGTAGAGCTATCACTTGCAGTGAACCTACTGGCATTGATCCGTTTAGTCACAAGTTATTTTTAGTTGCATCATTGTCTTTGAGCTACATTGAGGGAGCAATAATGCCACTATGTGATCCTTTGATACAGTTTTCTTATGTCACATAGTCATTATAGTACTTGTCACTCTGAGAAGCATTAATTAAAATTAAAAGTATTATAACTGTGAGTGGTTTATGCTCATCATTTCACAGAAACATGTAATTCTAGAGTTGGAATCTATTTCAAAGAATCAGTTGTTCTAGTCCTTACTATCAGCTGAGGATTGTTTATAAAGCTTGCAATTACAAAAACCCTGCAGGTTCTCCTAGGACTTTGGAAGGATCTTTTACACTTTCTTCTTCCAAAACATTTTGATTGAATATTGAATATCTTAATTTACACACACATATAAACTGTCCTTATCTACAGTCAACATTTTAGGTTTCTCAAAAACATTTAATACCATAATCAGTAAACATCATCTGTTTCTGGGAAATGGCCATTAGAGCTCTTAGTTGAGGGAAAGTTAAAAAAAAAAAAAAAAAACCTAACCACATTTTAAAGAGAACTATAAAAATTGAAGTCAGATTAGCATTGGCCACCTGGATTTAGTAAGAGGTTGACTCAAAACTTTCTGGTACCACCGTATTAGTATGCCAGGTCTCCTTCAACTGCCCTAGGCTCTATAAGGAGAAGAATCAGGCTTGTACCAGAAGGGACAAACCTTCAGTCCTCAGTCATTGGCCTATGGGAAAGTACTATGCTGTCTCTATTCCCTGCACATGTCCTCTGCCACAAACTATGAGAGGAGCTGTCTGGAAAATTAATTTGCAAAGACTAAGGATGCCTCAGTTCTTATCTGGGTGGCCCCTCCAAAACTATAAGGAAAGCAAAAAATAATAATAATAAATAATAAAAATAAATTTTAAAAAAGAAGATTCTTGCAATAAGGAGAAGGAAATCTTATTCCTTCTCTGGATTTAGATTTAATAAACTATCAATTATATAATTTCCAATTGATAGGGACGCGAGTTATCCCTGTGTGCTCATCCTAGCTTGCCTAGAGAATAGTATCTGTTCATTTTGTATCCCCCTTCCCCCCTCAAAAAGTGAAAAAAGAAAACATTAAGTATAAAATCATTTACCTGTAACATGTATTTTATAGAAGACTTTTGAAGAGATACAAGACGCCAAACTGTTCATTTCAAGGAATGTTCAATCACTTCTCATTACTATTTAATATTCCTTTAATTTTAATCAATGAAATAAAACCCATGAAACAAATTTAAAAAGCATAAATCTCACTGGTAAAGGAAAATATTTAGTACATGTGGTAGGTTTATCACTTTTAAAGGTAGTATGAAGGTTAAAAGACAAATGCAGTAAAAAATACAACTACAACAATTACTAAATATACACAAGATAAAAAGACGTAAAATGTGACATCAAACCAAAACCTGGTGGCAGAGTAAAAATGCAGAGCTTCAGAATGTGTTCAAACTTGCGTTGTCATCAACTTAAAAGACAAAAATATAAGTTATTGTATGTAAGCATCCTGATAATGATCAAGCAAAACCTATAGTACGTAAATAAAAAGTAATCTAAGGATAACACTAATGGAAGTCATCAAACCACAGTAAAAGAGAACAGGAGAAAAAGAGAGGAACTACAAAGCATCTAGAAAACAATAACATAAGTGCATACCCTCAATAATTAAATATAAATGGTCTAAATTTTACCATAAAAAAGTTGCTGAATGGATTAAGAAAACAAAACCCATCTAGTTACTGCCTGTAAGAGACTCACTTCATATGTAAGGACATACAGACTGAAAGTAAAAGAATGGGGAGAAAAAAGTAAAAGGATGGAAAAATTTCATGCAGGTGAAAAATCAAAAGAAACTTATCAAAGTAAACGCCTACCAGACAAAGTAGACGTTAAAACAAAGACTATTATAAGAGACAAAGAAGACATTGCATAATGATCAAGTAGTCAATCTACCAAGAGGATATGATATGTAAATATTTATGCACCCAATATAGAAGCACCTAAAGTAAACATTAAAGGAAGACTAAAGGAAAAAATAGACCTTAATACAATAATAGTACAGGACTTTAACAAATGGATAGATTATCCAGAAAGAAAAGTCAACAAACACTGGTCTTTAACAGCACTTTAGGCCAGATGGACTTGACAAACCTACACAGAACATTCCATCTGAAAGAAACAAAACACATTCTTCTCAAAAGCACATGAAGCATTTTCCAGGATAGATATGTTAGACTACAAATTTTAACAAATTTGAAAAGACTGAAGTCAATGAAGCATTTTTTCCTCCAACAACGATAGGGACCCAGCAACCAATTATAAGACCAAATAAAACCCTGCAAAATTCACAAATATGTGGAGATTAAATAACATACTACTGAAAAACAATGGATCAAGGATCAAACGATTTTAAAAATACTTTGAAACAAATTAAAGTGGAAATACAACATATGAAAACTTAGGGGATTCAGCAAAATAGTTGTAAGAGGGAAGTTCATAGTGATAAATGTTTACATCAGTAAACAAGTAAAAGAAACATTTATCTTGCAAGTGAATGTCAAAGAAAAGCTGAGGTAGCCATACTTATTTGGGACAAATTAGACTTTAAAACAAAGACTGTAATAAGAGCCACAGAAGGACACTGCATAATAAAGGGGGCAATCCAACAAGAGAATCTAACAATTATAAACATTTGTGCACACAACATGAGAACATCCAAATACATAAACCAGTTAATTATAAACACAAAGGAAATAATTGATAGTAATACAATGACAGTAGGGGAATTTAACACTCCACGTACACTGATGGACAGAGCATCCTAAAAACAACAATGTTGGAATGAAACATTGGACCAGATGAATCTGACAGATATATTCAGGACATTCCATTCTAAAAACAATACACATTCTTTTAAAAGTACATGGAATATTCTCCAGAGTCGATCACATATTAAGCCACAAAACAAACCTCAACATATAAAAAAAAGGTTGAATATCATGCATCTTTTCTGACCACAACACTATGAAACCAGAAATCAACCACAAGAAAAATCTGTAAAGAGCACAAACACTTAAAGATTAAACAGCATGCTGCCAAACAATGAATGGGTCAACAAATAAGTGAAAGAAGAACTTTAAAACTGCATAGAAATGAAAATTGAAACAAACTTCCAAAACCTTTGAGATGCAGCAAAAGTGATTCTAAGAAGAATATTTATAGCAATACGGGTCTACCTCAAGAATCCAGAAAAATCTCAAATGAACAACCTAAACGTATGCCTAAAGGAGCTAGAATAAGAACAAAGCCCAAATCCAGCAAAAGAAAAGAAATAATAAGTATTTGAGCAGAAGTAAAGGATATAGAAATAAAACAATGGAACAGATTAATGAAACCAAGAGCTGGTTCCTTGACAAGATCAATAAAACTGAAACACCTCTAGTAAGACTCATTGAGAGAGAAAGAAAGAGAAGTTCAACATCAATAAATGAGTCAATATGACTCACATTAAAATGAAGAATAAATGTTATATAATCATCTCAATAGATGCAGAAAATGCATTTGACAAAATTCAACATCCATTTATGAGGAAAACTCTTAACCAAGTGAGTATAGAGGAAACAGACCTCAACATAAGGCCATATATAACCAGCCCACAGCTAATATCTTCAGTATAGTGAAAGGTCAAGGCTTTTTTTCTTAACATTAGGAACAGGACACAGATATACACTCTTGCCACTTCTATTCAACTTAGCCCTGGAAGTTCTAGCCAGACCAATTAAGCAAGAGATACAAGGAATCCAGGAAGAAGTAAAACTCACTATTTGCAGATGACATATTATATACTGAAAATCTTAAAGACTCCATCAAAGAACACTGGAACCCATAAATGAACTTAGTATATTTGCAGGATGCAAAATCAACATATACAAGTATATTTCATTTCTATACACTAATAATGAATTAAGAGAAATTAAGAAAACTATCCCATTTATACCTGCATCAAAAATAAAATACCTATGAATAAACTTGACCAAGGAGGTAAAAGACCTCTACACTTAAAAACATGGGACATTAATGAAAGAAACTGAAGAAGGCATGAATACATTAAAAAAATCATTGTAAAACTATCTACATTAATTGTCACCATCTTCTCACTTCCTGCTCCATTTTCTCATTTCCTGTTCAATTATCAACCTACCTTAATCTGGGCTCCACTCTTATCTTCACCAAAATGACAGTTGCTAAAATACAAATGACTTCTGCATACAAATTTCAATAAAGTTTGTTTTTCAGCCTTCATCTTATTTGACATCTGCCCAGTATTAGATATCTGTGAATATTTAGTCCTCCTTTTTTGACCCTTAATCTCTTCAGCCTCTTAGATATCATGTTTTTCTAATCCCTCTGGCTATTTCTTTCCCTTTTGGTCTCTATTGCAGAATTATCCTTTATCTCGCTTTAAATGGAGACTTCCAATACCTTATCTTAACATTCTTCTTGTCTCATGCTAGACTAACCTGAAGCAATTTCATTTACCCCTACAGCATCCACTGCCACTACAGACAGAGAACTCAAAATTTTAGGTTTCAAGCTCCCAGACCAAACTTTCCATCTCCAAAGTCTTATATAAAACTCTTCCCTCACTATCTCAATCTTGAGGTCTTAGCAATTATCTTAAATTTTTTTTTTCAAAACCAAACTCAAAATATATGCCCAAATCTTAGCTCTGTCCGGTATTTTACTAACAATGGTAACACCATTCTTGTTACACAATCCTAGCAACCGGAAGTCATCCCTGACATTTCTTACTTCCTTGTCTTCGCAGCCAGTCCATTACGAAGCTCTACTTTGAGTTTTCCAATTCTGTCTTCAATACTTTCCTAGATGCACGCATATTTCACTATCACTATGTTTATTATAGTTATAAATTATCATAGTCATGTACTGATTATATTTATTTAATGTTATGCAAATTAAATTATAAATTATATGGCAATTTCTGTTGGAAGTTTTAATAAATATCTGATTAGACTCTACATGATAGCATTTCCTTACCTGTTTACCTTTCTATCTCTACCAACCGTTGTAGTCCCTGACCATAGTACATACTCCAAAAATGTACATTGATAGAATAAACATATACACCTCAGTAGACACGGACCTTTCTTTCAAAATAGCTTTCAATACAGTTTCTGCCAGGACAAGAACTGTACTACAGTTGAGCTCTCTCTACACTATGTCTGGCAGGAAATGTATGAATGTGATTCCCCTTCTTTTGCGCACTCTTCATTTGACTTTCATGTAGCTTTAACTGTCCATTAGTTTTCTATTTTCTTGCTTTCTAATGAGAAAATACCAGGAAGCACATTTTCTACTTTGATTAAACTCTCTATCCTATCATTTTGACAATTTATATAGGTCATGCACTGTGCTAGTTGCTGGAAAGTGGCTCAAGATGATGTAATATAAGATATCAAGCCTACACCCCAGGCCACAAAATCCAGTATGAGAGATACACTTTAATAAAAGTATGATTTTTAGAATTCAGTTTCAAATGCAAATGACGGGAAACCTCACACAACAGAAGCTCAAATAAGATCAAAATGGATCTTTCTCATTAAATGTAAGTAGTACAATATAACTATCACAGTCCTAGAATAATTAAGATCACAAGCTCCTATGAAGAAGAAATAACACATGTTGGCAGGGATGCTGAGAAAAAGGAGCCCTCATGCACCATTGGTTAAAATGCAAATTGGTGAAGCCACTATGAAAACCAGGATAGATGTTCCCCCAAAAACTAAAAATAGAACTACCATACAATCCAGTAATTCTACTTCTTAGTCTTCGCTCAAGGAGAGCAAAAACACTAATTCACAAATATATATGTGCCTCCATGTTTACTGCAGAATTATGTATAAAAGCCACGATATGGAAGCAACCTAAGTGTTCATCAACAGATGTATATACATAATGGAATATTACTCGGCCAAAAAAATAATGAAATATTGCCATTCATGGCAACATGGATGTCAGTAAAATAGAAAGACAAAGTAAAATAAAACATCAAGGCAAATGCCATATGATTTTACTTCTATGTGGAATCAAAGAAACAAAACACTTAGAAACAGATCAATAGACAGAACAAATTAGTAGTTGCCAGAGGAGACAGTGGTAGGGAGTTGGGTGAAGGAGATTAAGAGGTAAAAATTTCCAGTTATAAAATAAGTCATGGAGATGAAAAGAACCACATATGGAATGTGGTAAATATTGTAAAAACTTTGTGCGGTACCACATGGTAACTACCCTCATGGTGAACACTTCATAATGTACGTAATAGTGGAATTACTCTGTTGTACACCTGCAACTAGTAATATTAAATACTGACTATACTTCAATTTAAAAAGAATCACAGATTCTTTTCTCCTCCTTACCCAGCATGGTACTCCCGTTTCAGCAATTTTATCTATACTCTGAATGGCAACAAGATAGAAAGGAAGAAAAAAAGACATGTGTTTTTCCTTTCATGACATCTTCTAGATCTTTTACATGCCAAATCTATGTTTCCTTTGACAAATCTTAGCCACAAATCTGCTCTGAGCTGAAATGGTGCCTGGGAAACCATCCATGAAAAAATAACAAGTTCCAATATTGAGGAGGAAGGGGAGCATGGATACTGGGAAACGTTCTCTACCACAGTAAGAAACTCTAATATAAAGGGAAAGATGATAAATAAACTAGGAGTATAAATAAGATGTAATGAGTGAACATAGAAGAAAGTACTTCTTACTGACTTGGAAAACATTTCATCATGAGAAATAGATCTTGATATATGAAAAAGATTTTAACAGACAGTAAAGAAGGGACATAATTAAGGTATGAAATCCAAATACCACTAAGTAGTGAAAGAAAGAAAGAGAGAAAGAGAGAAGTTCCGAATGGCCAGAGCCCTGGAAGTAGTGTGTGAATAGCAGGACATTGTGATGGAGACATAAGGATGAAAAGGTAGGTTGAATTTAAGATATTAAGAGCTGCAAATGACAGACTGAATATATTCTTGGCACTGATTTAACAGTCAAGAAAATGCAACCCTATTATTTTTTGTTGATGGTTAGCTATTCATTTTTCTATTTTTTATCATTCTTCCATTATTTCTGGAAACTTGTACCTAGGACATTCAATGTTAAATCTTGCCGATAGTGGAAATTTGAGCGTTGCTAATACCCCAGGTATGGCACCTTGAACCATCATTGTTACTTTATAGCAGAGAGAAAGTCACAGAATGAAAACCATTATCACTACCCTGGGTCATCCTGTAGGTTGAAACGCTATTCCTGAGAGGCACAAGCACCAGTGAGAACACTCTAACAAATTTGAAATGTGCTCTTAGGATGAACCGGCTTTTTAAAAGTAAAGCAACGGATTTCTCTATTCCATTCAGGCTCAAAAGCCTTCTGCTTCTTTATGCCCTTCCCCCCCCCCCAGGATATTGAGAGAGGGAGAGAATGGCATGGGACAAGAAAAGAGCAACAGCTGCTTCTTGTCAACCTCCAGGACCGGCTTGTGAAAGCAGCCCGCTGCACAGGGCTCAGGCTGCACTGCAATCACTGGCTACACACACGCATTATTAGAAAAGCAGTAGGAAGGGGCTTTTCTTCCTGATGCCCGAGTATTTGGATCAGGGGCTTTTGTTTTCGTGCTCTCACTGGGAGGAGCTCGGACTGGTAAAGTCAAAGCAAAACATTCATGCCTCTGATATTTATGTTTGCCAGTCATTTTTCTGCTTCCTGTAATTACCCAAGACATGACTAATACCAGTGTTCCTTTCTGACTCATTCTGCAAGAAGACACTGGACCGTATTTCTTCTGGTCTGTGGAAAGTGTGTGAGGTCACAGGACCTACATAACTTTCTCCTAGCAATGCTGCTTTATAGAAAGCAAAAAGCTTTGCTTATAACAATTTCAAGTAGAGAAACATATCCACCGTGGAAAATGGAAGGCCATGGAGATATGCATCATGTAAAAGAGGTCTATAAATGAAGAAGTTGGAGTTTTTCATTTTTCACTTTATTTTTTATGTAAGGTTGAAACTTTCAAACTGTTCTTCAGTTAATCCCTGAGCCTGGCTTTTGAAATTCATTTAAACACATACCTTTTTCTAATCAAACTTCCTGATGAGGTTTCTACCTCTAGAGAGTAAGTCAGGTGTAACTCTGCTTTCACCAGGTCTCCTCAGCCTGTGGGTTTGAGAGATCATATTAGGAGAGCACTGAACTAATAACTACTACACCACCAGACCTCACCTACAACCTGTAGCCAGAGGATATGCTTGCTGTGCTCCAGGGGTGGACAGGTCCCCATTGTGCATCTCAAGTCACGTGGCGGAAGAGGCCCACACTCTCTGGGACAGTAGCACGCGCATGCTCAGTGGCAGGTTGTGCCAGCTGCGCATTGCTTTGCTTTGACTCTTCGTTGTTCCAAAGCTGCACTACATTCCCTACAGAGGATTTGGGTCTCTCCGCAACTCCTGTTGCTCTGTTGTCTGCTAGGATCCGAAGCAGCACAATTTATGCCAAAACATCCTTGGTAAAAATGGTCTCTTTTCTTTGTTGTGGTTGGTTGGTTCTTATAGCCTCTCCTGCTCTAGAGCCCAAGCTTAGTCCCTGTGGGCGGAGTTTGGAGACAAATCACAAAAGTCTCACTTTCACCCAAGTTTCCCATTTCAGCCTTCAGGCACAGCGCGTAACTGGCCATCAGAACAAAGTGCACACACTTACTGGGAGGGGCTGGGGACCTGCAAGGTAGGGCAGTGGAGATCACACTTCCCACACTAATTAATGCAGTATTTCCCAATGCACTCATGCTCTTAAAGGAATATTTTTAAAATTAAATGCCTGTCTTTTGGTACTTCAGAAAATTTGGCTTTTCCAATCCATCAGAAGAAACAGTGTCAACCTGGATTTCTCCCCCAGGTTCCAGCAACTGACGAGAACCTGTATGGAAGCCTCTAATAATGGACTTTTCACAGGACTTATTTTCTTGGTCTGTGGCCAGCCTCCGTATGATTTCAGTGTTCCCACCTATTACATGACATCCGGTTCTGTGTAAGGGTTGGGGAAAAAAATCTCCACTTGGCTATCTGGGCTGCAACCAACATTACTTACATCTAATATTTCACTCCAGTCCACACAGGAAAGGATGCCTCAGCTTCTCCCTGCCATGCCCCAGCTCTTGCAGGGACCTCTCAAACTCCCCCCACTTACCAACCAGCTCCAAAAGCAATTTAAGAAAAGATTCACACAAGAACTCTACATCATAAGCCATTAAGGTAATGCAAATTAAAACTATCATGGGATACACGGTGTCGATTCTAATTTCAAAATGGCTAAAATTACAGGGAAAAAAGCTAAAACGTCAAGTACAGATGAAGTAACTGGTGGGGAAGCAGAATAGCACAGGAAAGCAGTTCAGGAGTTTCCAATAAAGTGAAATGGATGTTTACCATATAACTCTCAACTCAATTCCTGGGTACTTTACCGAAAAGAATGAAAACTTAGGTTCACCCCAAAATGTTATGATTCACCTATATTTATGAAACTGTCGCAGCTTTATTCATAATTGTCAAAATATGGAAATAATGCAGAATCCCTTAACCCAAGAATGGATAAACTGTGCTAGGTCATGTCAGTGGCATTTTACCCAGCAGTAATAAGCAAATTATTGGTTCACACAGCCACATAGAGGACTCCTAAATGCATGGTGCTCACTAAAAGCAGCCAGACCCGGAAAGTTTTATATGCTTTCATTCCTTTTATGTAACAAGGCAGAACTTTAAAGATGGGAGCCAATCATTCATTACAAGGGATAGGGGTTGGTGTTGATTGTTAAAAAGCAGCACAGAGGATTTTGGGGGTTGATGGAAATATTCTGTATTCTATATTTGTCAAAGCTAAAGAACTGTGCTCCACAGAGTGGATTTAACTGCATATAACCGTTTTGTGAAAAAAAATCAGGCTCTGTTTCCAGTTCCTCCTGTAAGGAGCTTAGAAGTTTCCATTTCATCCTAACAAATAAAAAGGTGAACAGACTAAAAAAAAAAAAAAAAAAGAAATCAGCAACTGTTCTTGGATCCCTAAGAGAGGGGAATACACAGGCCTCAGGATTGGAGAGAATGACCGAAAGACAGAATTAACAACATACCAGAGCAGGAACTGGTGAGAGGCGTCTGCTGTAAGAACCAAGGCCCGGACAGGAAAAACGTGAGCTCAGAGTGACTTCTTTGTTGCTGGAGGCTCAGGGTGGACAAGTCCGAGAAATATAAAATCCAGGGGGACCCAGTCATGATGAGGCCTCCACAGTATGTGAAATTTACTTCCAGGAGCTTAATCAGAGTCCCATGTATGGTGAATCTCAGAGAAAAATCCCCTTGGGTATCAAGCAGAGGGGGAGTAAAAGGAACCATTTTGAAACACGGCAGAGCGCGCTACCCTGCTTAAATAGGCCTGCCTTCAGGTGGAGCTAATTAAGAGCCTAACCTGCTAGGGTTTTATGAGCCGAACTGGTATAAGGAAGGGAAATACTCAAGGTCAACCTGTCACCTGTAGAGGGCAGGGGAGGGGGAGATGAGAAACACTTGTGAAGTTCACAGACCAGATGCACAGTCTCAGTATAAGACTGAGATCTAATCATAGGAATATAGAATATGTCCCTTCCCCCACATCTCACCACCACATGACTAAAGGCCAATTTACAGCAGTTCCCTTTACCCAATATTGAATGTCATGTTTGTCTATCAAGAAAAAAATTATAAGGCATACCAAAAGCCCAAAGCACAATTTGGAGAGGGGCACCTGTGTGGCTGTCAGTTAAGTATCTGACTCTCAATTTTGGCTCGGTGATTATGTCAAGGTTTGTAGGTTTAAACCCTGCATAAGGCTTTGGGTTATTGAGGAGCCTGCCTCCTCTGCTTACGTTCTATCTCAAAATAAATAAATAAACTTTTTAAAGAAGCATAATTTGGAGAGACAGAGCAGCATCAGAATCATACACTGCAGGGATGTTGAAATGATCAGGCTGGGATTTTTTAAGACTATGATTAATATGCTAAGAGCTCTACTAGATAAAGTAGACACTATGCAAGAACACATGGACAAGGAAAAAAAACAAAAGGAAATGATATAGAGAAAAAAAGCTGTAACAGAAATAATGCAATTGATAGGCTTATTAATAGACGGGACACAACCTAGAAACACAAAGAATCTATACACTAGAATTGTCAAAAACCGAAAAGCAAAGAGAGCAATGAGTAAAAAAAAAAAAAAAAGAAAAGACAGGATATTAGGATATTTAAGGACTATGGAGAAACTACAAAAGGTGTAATGTAATAACAAAGAGGAATAACAACAAAAATAACACAATAGGAATAACAAAAAGGAGTAACATAATGGGAATAACAAAGATGAAGAAAAAAGGAATATTTGAAACAATAATGATTGAGAATTAATGTCAGACAAGAAGCTTCAGTTCCAAGAAGCCCAGAGAACACCAGACAGGATAAGTCTCAAAAATAAAAATAAAAAAATACGGGGGCACCTGGGTGGCTCAGTCAGTTAAGTGACCAACTTCAGGTCAGATCATGATCTCACAGTTCATGTGTTCATGCTCCACGTCAGGCTCTTTCTCTCTCTCTCAAAAATAAACATTAAAAAGATAAAATAAAATAAAAAATACACTCAGGCATACCATTTTCAAATTACAGGAAATCAAAGACAAAGAAAACAAGCCCTGAAAGATGCTGGAGCAGGTGTGGGGGGAACGCCTTACATCCTATACAGGGACAAAGAAAATAATTAAATGTGACTTCTCAGAAACTATGCAAATAAGAAAAGAGTAGATAGAAATATTTGTAAAACTCCTTACAGAATTCTAGTTAACGAATGTTAAGGGAATAAGAGTATATCACCTTTAGAATGCCACAGTAATAATTATTATAGGCAAGACCTCCCCCCTCCTTGGGGGTAAAACTGAAAATAAAGGGTATTTGTATAGTGGCAAACTGGGAAGTGTGAGACCTGACAAATCCTCGGTCTAGTGACGAAGATTAACATCACCATTGATATGACATATCAAACTTATATGCCCTGGGATGTGATGAAGTACCAAGAAAGTCACATCAATTTTGAGATATTCTTGACAAAAATTCAAAACCTCAAACTAATCTTTACAAAACATCAAACTCAAATTGAGGTACATTCTATAAAAAAAAAACAAAACAACCCTGATCAATATTCTTCAAAGGTATCAGGAAAGACTGAGAAACTGTGTTTTGATAATTGTGCCATGATTATACAAGATATTAATGTTAGGGAAAACTGGTTAAAGAGTATACAGAAACTGCATTTAGCAACTTTTCTCTAAGTCTAGAATTTTTTCAAAATACACATTAAAAATCATTTCTTTGGAAACATTTGAGAGTTCAAGGATAATACAGTCTTAATTAATAAACTCCAAAAACATTTTATCCCCAGCTCAGGCTCACAGATATACAAATATTATCTTACCAAAATAAATATTTTACAACCTTATTAAGATCATGAAGGAAATGGCATCCTACCTCACAACGTGTAGATGTATGTTTTATATCTGTATAACTGAAGGGTTAATTCCTGGAGTTTCCTTAACATGAAAGACAAGTCTGCTCCAAATGTGAGTTGGAGGCTCTATTTCTGGAGAAGAGAAGAACCACTGGAAATTTGTAAATGACAGCTTTTTCCCACTTCCTGTCATTAAGTTTCCAAATCTAAATGTCTGGATTCCTCCAGGGCAACCTGTTAACAATAGTATAATTTGGGACTTCACTATGTGCTATATATATTGTACCAAAAAAAAAAAAAAAAAAAGACCACTCTCTGTGTGGGTAATTATAGAGCATATGATATCTCTGCAATGAAAATGAGATTTTACGATAAATGCCAAAGCCACCATTTCAAAAATTGAACAAAATTTAGCTAGCTAAATTTAGGGCAATAAAATAAGAGTCCAATCAAGAGAATTCTTTGGCTTTGGGCCCACCTCATTCATTTGATTGTGAATAGAATACGTTTCCACTTACAATAATCACTTGCCTTCTAGCACGTGTTTATTTTGAGAGAGCCAACAAATATCAATAACCATATTTGGCCCATGATAGCTGCTGTTTTACATGAAAGATCTATTTTACATGAAAGATCTATTCTTGCTGGCTCAAGCTGGCCAAATGCTTGTTGATGGTTTACTTGAACAATCCATCAAGACATGTTTCTATTCCTTGGTTTGCAGGACATGGGATTTATACCCAAGCAGCCCTACCCTTTCTTCTTTCTGAAATGTTTCTCCTGGTCCCAGTGCCTTACCAGAGACAGAAACCAAGATTCACCGCACCACACATAATTGTTGCAATAGAATAATAATATAATAAATATAATATAATAACATATAAAAGAGTATAACATCATCTTTGACCTTGGAACATTATCATGGCAAAAGAAGTTTGACACTATAATCACCCTGAATTTTACTTATTTCACCATGGACTGCATCATCTAGAAGCAGGTAATGTTTGGGGTTTGGGAGAAATATTCTTTATCAAGTTGAGGAAGCTGTGTCCTAGCTTGCTCAGAATTTTAATCATGAATGGGTGTTGAGTTTTGTCAGTTTTTTTCTTGAAAAATTTGACATTGATTTGATTCACTAATGCTTTGCTGAAGAATTTTGCATCTATGTTCATGAGAGAACATGTAGTTTTCCTTTCCTGTCCTCAAATTTGTAAATACATTCGCAAGTAATCCAAATCCTCTCTCTAGTAACACTGTACCATTTCACAGGTAGTGTGAGTACCTCACAACAGAATATTCCTGAATGCCCTCTCCCAATCCTGAGAAGATTGCTGTCATTAATTTCAATTATCTGTACACTCTACATTATTGCTATTATTATTTTAAACAAACTGTTATCTGTTAGATCAATTAATATTAGGAAAAACTGATTATTTTTATTATTTTTAAAATTAAAAAAAGTTTTATTTATTTCTGAGAGGGAGAGAGACAGAGCACAAGCAAGTGAGGGGCAGGGAGGAGTGAGACACAGAATCTGAAGCAGGCTGTGTGCTCTAAGCCGTCAGCACAGAGTCCCATGCTGGGCTTGAACTCACGAATTGTGAGATCACGATCTGAGCTAAAGTTGGATGCTTAACCGACTGAGCCACCCAGTTGCTCCTGATTTTGTTTTTATGTCTTCTCTAATACCCTTCTTTTCTTTACGTAGGTCTGAATTTCTGACCTAAGTCATTTTTCTTCTCTCTGAAGAATTTCTTAAACATTTCTTGCAAGGCGGGTCTACTGGCAACACTTTTCCTCATTTTTTGTTTATCCAAGAAAGTCCTGTTGCAAAAAAGTTTATTTACTGATTAGAGAGAGACAGACAGACAGAGAGGAGAAAGACAGAGAGAGAGAATATGAGCAGGGGATGGACAGAGAGAGAATCCTAAGCAGGCTCCACAATGTCAGCGTGGAGCCTGATTGGGGCTCAAACCCAGAAACCGTGAGATCATGACCTGAGCTGAAACCAAGAGTCCTCAACCAGTGAGCCACCCAGGTGCCTCCATGAAAAATACATTCCAGGCTGGTGTGGGAAGGGGGGTCACCTTAAATGTTTCACTCCTCTCTTCTTGCCAGCATGGTTTCCAAAGAGAAGAATGATATAATTCTTACACAACATAAGACATGCACATTATACGTCTCCTCTCCGTAGTTTCAAGACTTTGTCTTTGCTTTTCTGCAATCTGAATATGATGTACCTACATGTGTTGTTTTGGCACTTAGCCTGCTTGTTTGTTGTTCTTTGAGCTTCCTGGAACTGTGGTTTGTTATCTATCATCAGTTTTTAAAAATGCTCAGATATTGTTGCTTCAAATATTTCTCTTCCTTTCTCTCCTCTCCTGGTGGTCCTATTATGTATATCACATCTTTTGTAATTATCCTACAGTTCCTGATAGTATAGTCTGTCCTTTTTTTTTCCTCTGTGTGTTTAAGTTTTGAAAATTTCTATTGACATCTTTTCATGCTCAGAGAATGTTTTCTTGGCCATTTAAGTATATCAATGGGTCCATTAATGTCTACTATTCATTTCTGTTATGGTGGGGTTTTTTTCTAGTATTTCTTTTTTGATCTTTTGTTTCCATTTCTCTGCTTACATTACTCATCTGTTCTTGCAATGTTGCCCACTTTTCCATTACAGCCTTCATCATATTAATGATAGTTGTTTTAAATTCCTATTAATTTCAACATCTCTGCTATATCTGAGGTGGTTCCAATGCTTCTTGTCTCTCTACATACTATGATTTTGCATTTTTGTATGGCTTATAGTCTTTGTTGAAAGCCAGATATGATGTACCTAGTTAAAGAAACTCAGTTAAATAGTTTTTAGTATGAGGTTTTATATTTGTCTGGCTAACAGCCTGTGTTTACTGTTTGTTATAGCAATGGGTGTCAGAGGCTAAAATTTCCTCTGCTCTTATTTTTGTTTTTATTTTGGATTTTCCTATTGACCTCTTCTTAAGTAAAGTCTAAGACATGTACTAATTTTTGTTGTATTTTCCTGTTACTACACAGGAACACAACTGATTTAGTGTGTATAGGGAAAGGGGAAGCATTCTATAGTCTTATAATTAGGTCTCAGGCTTTTAGTAAACTTGTGCCTCTTGTCTATGATCTTACCCCTCTCAGATTTTCCCCCTTACAGGAATCAGTAAGGCGAGGAGAGGCTGGAGTGAGGTATTTGCCTTGCCTAAGGTCTGTTAGGCTCTGATAAAACACCAATTAATTACACGCTGGTAGAATAGTTTCCCCTGATGGCAGGCTTTAATAAGAAGAACCAAAAGCTTTGGACATATTTCAGTACAGTCACTTTCTCTTTCTCCATGCCACAAGCCCAAGGGAATGTTTTTGGATCTTTACTGTAAGAGCCTGATGAGACTTCTAAAGGTAAGGCTCACAGAAGTCTCTGGCCTCTCTGAACCTGGACCCCCTGGAGTTTTTAACTCTCAAATTTGTCTATATTGAGCCTCCAGCAAATTGTCCATTGTGGTTTAGGCTTTTCTACTTATTTCTTAGCACATTTCTGCTCCTGGGCTTCTGCTCCCGTAGGCTGTGATACTCTATGTACACCTACCTGTCTCTTTGTTTGTGTGCTAGCAGTTTGTCCTGTGACCCAATTCTCTGATGAATCTAAGAATTCTGAGTTTTTGATTTTCAGTGTGTTCAGCTCTTGTGAAATGGGAACAGTGATTTCCAAGCTCTTTACATGTTGGACCAGAAATCGGAAGTTCTCAATATGTATTTTTAGCTATGAATAATTAAAAACATATAAATGTCCATTACTGGAGGAATGAATAAATACATAGCATTAAAATATATAATAACATTTACATTAAACATTTTAAAAATAATGAACTAGAACTTTCTATCTCAAAGCTGATGAATATCATAAACATTTTGTTAAGCAAATAATCAAATACATATTGATACTATTTATATAAAGTTTAGAAACATGCAGAAAATACATTTAGGCCTACACAAATCTATAATAAAAATTACAAAGAAAGTACAAAGAAACGCAAAGGAATAGTAAACTCCAAATTCAAGTTTGGAGTTATTGGAGGAGGGAAGGGGGCATGATAAAATCACAGAGGGTTACACTGGGAACTTCCATAATGTTGGGAACATGTGACTCTTAAGCTGGATAGTGGTTTTGTGAGCAGTAATATTTATATATTTTATTTTATACATTGCCAAAAATGAACATCCTTACTTCGTAATACTATACAGCTATTAAATTGGATTAATTAGAATTATGTGTGCATAATTATACATAATTAGAATTAATTAGAATTATGTATCTTGGAAAGATCCCTCCACCCACAAAAGCAAGTCATACAACCATATGAATGAAATGAGCATAGTTGAGTATATGTAGATATTATATACCTGAAAGTTTACATACTTTTAGTTGTGGCTATCGGGGCACCTGGGTGGCTCCGTCGGTTAAGCTTCCGGCTTCAGCTCAGGTCATGATCCCACAGTTCGTGGGTTTGAGCCCCGCATCAGGCTCTGTGCTGACAGCTAGCTCAGAGCCTGGAGCCTGCTTCAGGTTCTGTATCTCCCGCTCTCTCTGACCCTCCTCTGCTCGCACTGTCTCTGTCTCTCAAAAATAAATTTTAAAAAAACCATAAAAAATTTAACAAAAAAATAATTGTGGCTATCTTTGAAGAGGAAAGTTTCAGTTTGGAGGAAGAGAAATGAAAAAAAGAATATGCTGGACTTTGCCTATTTATGTATTATTAGATTGTTTTGCTTATGTAAAGAAAAAAAATGGCATTGTCCCTCTCTCAAAATCAGTTTAGATACTCTGTTACTTTAATCATATCAGTGAGAGGAAGAAGCTCATGAGGAGCAAGGATACGGGGACAAAGTGAGAAGAGAATTACCAGGAAAACAGAGATTCAAAGTTCCAAATTGAAACAATAAAGTTAAGAGGAAGAATCCTCTCACTGTTAAAACTCATTACTGTAGGGGCACCTGGGCAGCTTGGTCTATTGAACATCCGACTTTGCCTCAGGTCATGATCTCAAGAGTTCAAGCCCCACATTGGACTTGTTGCTATAAGCCTGTCAGTGCAAAGCCTGCTTTGGAATCTCTGTCCCCCTCTCTTTGCCCCTCCCCCATTTGCTCTCTCCCAAAAATAAATAAATAAATAAATAAATAAATAAATAAATAAAATTCATTACTGTAGACTAATCAAGGAACAGAATACCCCAGAATCTGTGAGCAGTAAATATGGTGGTGGGTGAAAGGATGGTTCAACTATCCAGGGGCCGAAATTGTTTGGGAAAGAAATTCCAGAAATACCGTTACAGTGCCCTTTGAAAGGCCTACTGGTTTGTTTACTATGTATATTTGTACAGCAAATCACAAATATCACCCAATGGAAACATCCTTCAAAGAGATTCAAAGACAGAGTCTGCTGTCTTGTAGTTGCTTAATAAATCTCAAAGAGGCGTTGACTCCATATTTTGGATTTGCCTAGGAAAAGGACAAAGAAGTCATTGGATAGTTAGTTATGCTCTTAAGTGATTTGCTTAACATTTAAAGTTTTACAAGCGTTTAATATTCACATTTTGGACATAGAAATTATAACCTTAAAATTTTGACTCAGTGTTGTTAAAACTAAAATATAGATCACAGAAATCTTTTATAAACTTAGGAGGAAAGGCTATTATTTATTGATACTTTGACATTTCAAAGTTATGATGGCAGAGTTAGAATATTTGTATTCAGGGACCGTAGACTCAGAGTAAACTAAGTGCATGATAAGCGGCAAGTCAGAGGGCGATAAGACTATTTACATTTATGAAGGCTCTGTCTCTTGCTATGTCCTCACTATGCTACTAAAAAAAAAGAGCAGTAATCTCCAGGAGATACTCAGTGGGAACTGCAGGTTAGTTTCGTGTTTGTTTTTCCTGGGACATTAAATCGGTGTTGTTTCATCTCCCAGGAACAGAATGAGACATGCAAAATGCTGTATTTACAATTTTGTCTATAGTTGTGACAAAATGTGAAGTGTTTTCAGTTAAATTGAAAATAAACTGACTAATGGCTTGTTTTTCAACAGGTAAATTACATGGACTATTTTGTTAGTCTGAAAAATACTCAGACCTCTGGGTCTAGTTTTCTCCTGCAGATTACAAATAAAACATAACAGGGCCTCCAGGAGAGCACAATCCTGTTTCAACACAAAGTTCTTTGATGGTCTTGCACAAAATCACCCTCGGTGTATATGTTGGCATGATTTTCTTTCTTTGTTTTTTCTGTAAATCAAAACCATTTAAGTTAACTTGGATGGTAACTTCTTTATGATGAGGTAATATGTCTTTCTAATTGACTGTTCCATTCTACTCAGGTCCACAAGTCCTTGGGCGCTAATATCATTCTTTTAACTATAAAAATCACTTTTCTCAGCACTCATTTTTTTTCCTTATTGGCCATCTGACAGAGGGAGTCCATAAATATTAAAACATTAACATCTTAATTTAAATTAAATTTCACCTTCATCGATTTCTGCATGAGGAGAAAATAATTTTGAGATCTGTTCACATTTTTTAATGTTATTTATTTTTTAAAAAGAGAGACAGAGCATGAGCGGGGCAGGGGCAGAGAGAGAGAGGGAGACACAGAATCCAAAGTAGGCTCTAGTCTCTGAGCTGTCAGCACAGAGCCCAGTGTGGGGCTTGAACCCATAAACTGTGAGATCATGACCTGAGCTGAAATCAGACGCTTAACCAACTGAGCTACCCAGGCACTACAAGTGTTTTCACATTTTCACCTAAAAGAGAGAGAAAACTTACTTTCTGGAGGTCAGAGAGCAAGCAAGCAAGAAAAGGACTGTGTGTTGTGCGTCTGTAGAAATTATTTCTTCTAAGAAAATTACCTGTTAGAAGCAAGTAAATGAGCTAAAATATAATTTTAATAACTAACAACAATAGTTAGCAATTAGTGTTCATTTACTGAGAGCTGGACTTTATTTTAGAATACTTTTCTTGCATTATTTATTTAGTATTTTCAGTAAACTTATGAGATATAAAATTACATCCCATTTTACTCAAGATAAAACTGATAAAGAAGGAAATAACTCACCAAAAGCACACACCTGAACTTGTAAGAAATCAAAGCTAGTTTGGATCAGGTCGGTCCTTTATTCTTATCATTACTGCTTCCAACAGTCTACTCACAAGTACACAGTAGTGTCCAATCCGCACCCAGGATCCTTATTCACTTGCAGCTGCTGCCAGTAAAACAACAATCAATCCACTTAAAATAGCAGTATGGGGGCGCCTAGAATGGCTCAGACGGTTAAGTGTCTGATTCTGGATTTTGGCTGAGGTCATGATCTCATGTTTCATGGGATCGAGCCTTGTGCTAGGCACTGTGCTGATAGCATGGAGACTACTTGTGATTCTCTCTCTCTCTCCTCTTTCTCTCTCTCTCTCTCCTCGCCTCTCTCTTTCACTCTCCTCTCTCTCTTTCACTCCCCCCCTCTCTCTCTCCTCTCTCTCTCTCTCTCCCCTCTCTCTCTCCCCTCTCTCTCTCCCCTCCTCTCTCTCTCTCTCTCTCTCTCTCTCTCACACACACACACACTCTCTCTCTCTCAAAATAAATAAATAAAAATTGCAGTATGAACATCAAAAACAAAAAAAACCCCTACAGTATTGTGTTCCCCTTTATTTCTAACACTTGTAAATGTAACCTTAAGAGTTTTCTAAATGTACGTTTTCATACTTTTTCTCTGATATGTTTGTTCTCTATCTCCTTTATTATCTTTTTATTCACCACATGGTTCATTATTCTTTTTCCTCCTGATTCCCTACCTAAAAATCAACTTTGACTTTTTTATGTTGTTTCCTATAGAAACGCTGCCCTGCTTTTCTTTTTTAATGTTTATTTGAGAGAGAGAGAGACAGAGAGAGAATAAGTGGGGAAAGGGTAGAGAGAGAGAAAGGGAAACACAGAATTGGAAGCAGGCTCCAGGCTCTGAGCTGACAGCACAGAGCCTGACATGGGCCTCAAACTCACAATCCATGAGATCATGACCTGAGCTGAAGTCAGACACCCAACCAAAGGAAGAGGACCACAATTTCTCTAGTGTTTCACCTGTGTCCAGTCCTGTCTTGGGTGGTTTCATACATTGTCATTTAATTGAAATCCCCTCAGTAACCCGTTGAAGGTGCTAAAACTGTTGTTTCTATTTATGTAGATGACAGAACGGAGGCTTATGATGCTAGACTTGTTTGGCAAATAGAGGAACAAGGATTCAAATCACTGGAATCTAAAAAACAAGACAAATGAATAAACAAAGAGCAGAATCAGACCTCTGCCGGTGTCCAGCTCCAGCAGGTCCAGGGTTCCCCTGAAAGACGGACAGTGTCAGTGAGAGAGAGTGAGAGAGCCTCGAGTTTCATTCTTATCACCAGGCCCCTTCTGGCAGGCGTCTCTGCCCTTTTGGCAGGCATCTCCACCCTGCCTGGTTCCCAAGCTTTATTTATGGTGAAAGGCACAAGGACCAGAAAGAGCAGTAAATGATTGCTCATAGATAATTTTTACAATTTTCCAGGACATGGGTTCTGCAGAAGTTACAATTCTAGTAGTAATGATTGTCATAAAAAACTTAGCTACAGGCACTCATGTTATCATGGGTATTTTTTTACAAAACCTCAGGTCTAGCCTTAAGGAAGTGACCTTTAACAAAGAGACAAACAGCATTGTTTGGTAAAGGTCAGTTTTTTATGAGTAAGGGTCATTAGGCTGTTTATAACGCTAAGAGAAAGTTCCCAGAAAAACAGGATTCTCAGGAGACATAATGCCTGCTCTCATAGTCCTGAAGATGATTGATATATTTTATTGCAGTAGTGACTTTTACAAAGGCGTTCAGGCCCAGAAGGTAGTCAGTTACCATTTAATTGTTTAGGGGAAAATTATATGTTGCATTCGGGTGTATCTAGTTTACTCCTCTTTTCCCTGACCAGGTGCAATCACACCTCAGGGACAGAGCAGGGGGACAGGCTACTCTTGGTACTAATCAGCAAAGCATTCTGAGGTTTGGTGCCCAAGCAGAAATGAAAGTTTCAAGAGGGTAGGTTTTGGGAGCTGTCTGGGGGCAAGAGACCGTGCAAGCTCCGTACCCTCACCAGGAATTTTCACTCTACTGGTAAGTTCAGATAGCTCCCAAAAGACCTCTAAATCTACAGAGAACAAAGTCAGTTGTCAGAGGGGGGGAAAGTGGGGGCATGGGCAAAATGGGTGAAGAAGAGGGGGAGATACAGGCTTCCAGTTACAGAATGATCAAATCATGAGGATAAAAGGCACAGCATAGGGAATGTAGTCAGTGATATCACAATAGTGCTGTACGGTGACAGATGGCAGCTAACTTGTGATGAGCACAGCGTGACGGACAGAGATGTCAAATCACTGTGTTGTGCACCTGAAGCCAATGCAATGTTGTATGTCAACTAAACTCAAATAAAAAACAATGTAAAAACAAAAACCAAATCTCTGCTCCATCCAACATTCAGCTGCTCCTAAGAAAACACAAGTGAGCTTCGTTAACAATTGATACAATAGGGCCAGGCATTAAGTATTGCACACGAACCAGAAATGTCTGTTTCCCAAAATACCAACTCTTTATCTTTGCTGATCCTTAACATGGCAGAATTAGGTAGTTTTGTGGTGGTGGTGTTTTTTCACTCTTGACATAATATTAGTATCTTCTCCTAAAATGTAAATGTTCTAGAAACAGGTTACAGACTATTCTATCTCAGTCATTGATGTTTTATTATGAATATGTGTTTAAACTTCTTTCTGGAAGGCAACTTTGAATAGAGCAAAGTAAATGGGAAAAAAGGGTGCGTGAGGAGTAGCTTGAAGACACACTTTAAATACCACAAACTGTTAGCTCTGGGTGGCTACCCTGTGGGCTGAATAGCAAGCATTTTTTCAATGGAAGATTCGAAATACAAAGAATATCATTCTAAGATAGCATCATTTAGACATCTTTAGAGAATCGGTTGAGTTTCCACAGTGCTAAACTTGATGGAAGAAATCTGTCCTGGTAGGTGGCTAACACTTGTCAAGTATGTTTTAAAAGGAAGTCTGTGTCCCTGTCACTTGGGCTTATTTCACCAACGAGAAAATAGTTGTGATCTAACCTTTGGAAAACCTGTAGATTTCTATTTTTTTCCAAGGAGTTTTCCACTGTTTGTGAAAAGAAAAACTAAAGAGCCCAAGTCACATATATGTTTCAAATAAATGAATGAATGAATGAATAAATAAAAGTAATCCAAAGCCTTGTGATTCTTTTTACTCATTTGTCTCTAGTATGAGTATTATGGTATGTCAACTATTGGAAGAACTGTAACTAAAGGAAAAGGCAGCACTTTCAGCATTGGGAGAATAGTGTTTGATAGTATTTATTGTTTCATAAGTCAGTTTGGTAACCAAAATTAATAATTAACATGTTATAGCTCTAGAAAACCTTTTTTTTCTAATTGGGGGGTTTTCCATGCTCTCCAAACACAGCTGATAAATGGAAAGCCCTGAAATCTTCTTAATATCTAAAATATGCTTGTCTACAGTGGCAAGCAAAAAAGTGCTTACATATCATATCTCTGGAGCCCTGGTGGAGGGTATTGTAGCTAAGCTTCCTGCTCCGTCAGCTAAGCCCAGGGAAGATTAAATGCTATGTACACAAGAGCCAGTTAGCACAGGTCTGTCTCAGAGGCTGGCAGGTGTTTCCATGAAATTTTGCCCCACCTGTCATAGCGCGCAGGGAAGCCGCACCTGGCAGGCTAATAAACAGCACACTCTTTAATTGCATTGAGACAGCACAACCAGCAGCTGCTGTGGCCAACATTGTTAAGTAAACAACAGGTTTTGCACCTGCTGGAGCAAAATCCTGACCTTACTGTGGCCAATCATGTGACACCTGTGTCCTGAGGCAAGCGGCCTAGGAGATTAGGAGCAGTCCATCAGCACTGATTTGTACCCCGGGTCCTGTGATATTTGCCCCCTGGTTACCTCTTGAAGTCATTTCATTCAGCCCCGTCATGTGAAAATCTGAACAATTATATTTGAATTGTGGACAGTTCCTTTTAGTACTTTTTTTTCCCCCTTCCTCTGCCTTCTTTTGAGGATGGTAATGAGAAGAAAATGACTTAGGTCTAATTTTCCATTTTCTGTGTTATCAACAATACCTATTTACAGAGCTGGAATGGAGGATGCGGGTCAGCCAGATGAACGTTCTACCAGTGACCGCTCAAAGCTTTCAGACCATGACCAGAAAAATGAGGCGGAGGCAAAATATACTTGTATACAAATAGGGCAGCTGCCTCTTGCAAAAAGAGATAGTTTTCTCTGTTTTTAATGTTTTATTTATTTTTGAGAGAGAGAGCGTGCACACAAGCAAGCTAACAAGCAGGGGAGGGGCAGAGAGAGAGAGAGACAGAAGATGAGAATCCGGCTCCATACTGACAGCAGAGAGCACAAGCGGGGCTCTAAACCATGAACTGTGAGATCATGACCTGAGCCGAAGTCAGATGCTTAACCAACTAAGACACTCAGGTGCCCCAAAAGAGATAATGTTCAGTGTTTTATGACCTTGAATAGATATCCCTTTACTATGAACTGAGACTAGGAAGCTCAGTTTGCATCTGCTGACACAAAAGTGAAGTCACATTTAATTCTCCCTCCTACTGGATACTCCCCCGCACCCTCCATGTATACACATACACTATACTGAGGTTTTTAGCAAATCTATCCTCAGGCTCAGTGACAACACAGGTCAGGCTTTAGGGAATACAGGCCAGAAAATGGAGCATAAACAAGCAATGGAGAAACACAGCCTCAAGGCGTTTATGAGAATTTCACCCCTTGTTCACAACTTTGGTATGCTGTTGAGGTCTCTCTTAATGGATGAGCATTGGATTTAACTGACACACACATGCACTTCTAGGTGGGAAAAGACAAACTACATAAGGCTAATTCATAGGCCAAATTACTTGATTCTCTCAAACTCAGAATATAAGGATGAACTGGGCTTTGAAATGTATTTATTTGTATGCCACACAATCCTTAGAAGTCTCTTTCTGACTTTACTGTGTTCTAAAAACAGTAAAGGAAAAGGCTTCAGTTGATCAGAGACATAGTACATTTCCAACAAGTGAAACACAATGTAAGTGGAGCCTTGAGAAGGAGAGAAAAAAGGGAGTTCTGTGAAGGATGGGTGAAAATATACGAGAACATGCGATGTGTTTGATTCTCCTATTTTAATCATCACAAGCACTCAGAAAAGTCAACCTCGTAGAACAAAGATCAGATGGACCTAAAGGCAAGTGATCAAAAGTCCGTTTCGGAGCCTAAAGCCAACAAACTGTTTGCCTATAACTTGTTTTTGCGTGTTGATCAAAAAGAATAATGCAATTGTGAGCTAGTCTGAGGTTGAAGAACATTTCCAATGAGATAAATTAATTATTTATTGCTATTGATTTGGGACATTTCTGCAAAAATCAAAGTATATTTCTTTTTCCACTTTAACATTTCTAAGAATCTTGTGACAACTCCACAAAGTTGTTACTAAACCAAACAACATTTTTTAAATAGCATTTTTGAAGCAGCTAGTCCAACTGCTATATCAAACACATATATTCATATACTTTAAATAAAATGACATATAACTTATGTTCCTCATATATAATAAATGAAGCATAATGATCAGAATGTACATTTTCATGTTTGGGCTCTCTTCTGGGTCACACTAACCACATTAGAAGACTAGGAGTGTATAAATGGAGAGAAGTATACCCAGAAACAATTGGCAAAACCTCTAGGGGCTTGTTGAATCTAATCTATTCAAGTTCCAAAGAACAATTAGATTATTTTACCCAATACTTACAGATTATAAGTGGGAAGAAAAGAGTGAAAAAAACATCACTCCGATGTTTTCCTCTTGTTCTTTTTATTAATGTTTTTTAATGTTATTTATTTTTACAAGAGAGAGAGACAGTGTGAGAAAAGGAGGGGCAGAGAGAGAGAGACAGAGAATCCAAAGCAGGATCCAGGCCCCGTGTGGGTCTTGAACTCACAAACCACAAGATCATAACCAAGTCTGACGCTTAGCTGCTGAGCCACCCAGGCACCCTCCCTTTTCTTTAACATCTGTAGCAACATCAAAATGAAAACAGACATTTAAGATAAAAAGGAGTGGCCAGTTTCGTCATTTGGATTCTAGTGGCACAAAAGTAGCCCTATTTATTCCTGAAATATATTGACAAGTATTTGAGGTATATAAGTAAAATTAAACAATGAAAACTAAGTTTTCCTAAGTATGAAAGGAGGGCATTCTGACACCTGAATCGTAGAGTTTTTGTGTCATGGGATGTGAATCTGAGAACATTATTTGGCCTGAGCTGCAGAGTTTTCAGCTGTGTAACGCCAATAACAAACTGACATTCAAGTGACTATTGTATGAAATAACTGGTAGAAATGACAATAAAAGCTGGCTGCTTTTGTGTTCACCTCATTAGTGTACCAGCTTTTTAAAAAAAATTTTTAATGTTTTAAAATTTATTTTTGAGAGACAGAGGCAGTGCGAGCAGGGGAGGGCCAGTGAGAGAGGGAGACACAGACTCTGAAGCAGGTCCCAGGCTCTGAGCTAGCTGTCAGCACAGAGCCCGATGCGGGGCTCGAACCCACAAACCGTGAGATCATGATCTGAGCCGAGGCCTGACTCTTAACCGACTGGGCCACCCAGGTGCCCCTGTACCAACTTTTTAAAGATAGATGTGGCTACATCTTTTCAAAACTAACAAAACAAACAAAACTTTTTAAAATCAGTTTTTCCTTATATCGAAACATCTCAAAGAAAGTAAAAATAAAAACATGGGGCACTTGGCTGGCTCTATTGAAAGAACATGTGACTCTTGATCTCAGGGTTGTAAGTTCAAGCCCCATGTTGGAGATAAAGATTACTTAAAAATAAAAACTTTAAAATAAAATAAATAAAAGCAGATACATGATATTGCATGTGCATGAGAAAGGTAGAGGGCAGGAAGGAGGGATCACTAAACATAGTTTTAGAGGGGGCTAATATCTCTATAGCAAAGAAAGATCACCTTTTGTAAGAAACAGGAAATGGTATGTTAAGACTTTATAGCCAAAATTTTGCCTTATTTACTTTAGAACCTAAATAATTATTCAGTCACAAGTTTTATAAGTTTTCATGAGGTTTAATTTACCTACAGTAAGTTGCACATTTAAAGTATACAAGTGAATGAGTTATAACAAATGTGTGTACTTATATAACTGCCACCTTAATCAAAATATGGAATGTTCTACTACTCAAGGAAGTCCTCTCATGCCAACAATCCCCTGCTCCCCTCCCCTCCTTCATAGGCAACCAATGATCAAAATTCTGCCACTATATTAAATTTCACCTGTTATAGAAGTTTACTTTCTTTCTGTTACAGAAGTTCTTATAAATGGAAGCAGGCAGTATACATTCTTTTATCAGTCTACTTTGCCCAACATGTTTGAGAGATTCATCTGTGTGACTGTGTGTATCAGTAGCTCACTTACTGTTATTGCTGACTAGTGTTCCATTGTATCAATATGCTGTAAATAGTTTATTTATTCATCTGTTAACAAACATTTGGATTACTCTCAATTTTTTGGCTGCTCTGAGTAGGATGCTACAAATATTTATTTATTTACTTATTTAATATAGTTTATTGTCAAGTTGGTTTCCATATAACACCCAGTGCTCTTCCCCACAAGTCCCCTGCTCCACGCCCATCACGCCTTCCCTTTACCCCCTCCCGCTTCAGCCCTCAGTTTGTTTTCAGTATTCAATAGTCTCTCATGATTTGCCTCCCTCCCGCTCCCTTACTCTTTTAACCCCTTCCCTTCCCCATGGTTCTCTGGTAGGTTTCTCCTGTTAGACTTATGAGTACAAACATATGGTATCTGTCCTTCTCTGCCTGACTTATTTCGCTTAGCATGACACCCTCAAGGTTCATCCACATTGCTACAAATGGCAAGGTTTCATGCTTTCTCATTGCCATGTAGTACTCCATTGTGTATATACCACATCTTCTTGATCCACTCATCAGGTGATGGACATTTAGGCTTTTTCCATGTTTTGGCTATTGTTGACATTGCTGCTATGAACATTGGGGTTCATGTGCCCCAATGCACCAGCACTTCTGTATCCCTTGGGTAAATCCCCAGCAGTGCTATTGATGGGTCATAGGGGAGTTCTATGGATAGTTTTTTGAGGAACCTCCACACTATTTTCCAGAGCAGCTGCACCAGTTTACATTCCCCCCAACAGTGTAGGAGGGTGCCCATTTCTCCACATCCTTGCCGGCATCTATAGTCTCTTGATTAGTTCATTTTAGCCACTCTGACCAGTGTGAGGTGGTATCTCAGTGTGGTTTTGATTTGTATTTCCCTGATGATGAGTGATGTTGAGCATCGTTTCATGTGCCTGTAGGCCATCTGGATGTCCTCTTTGGAGAAGTGTCTATTCATGTCTTCTGCCCATTTCTTCGCTGGATTATTCATTTTTCAGGGGTGGAGTATAGTGAGTTCCTTGCTACAATATTTCAATACAGATATATATGGCCTGCATTTTTGTGGTTTTTTAAATTTTTAATGTTTATTCATTTTTGAGAATCAGAGAGAGACAGAGAGCAGGAGAGGGGCAGAAAGAGGGAGATACAGAATCTGACACAGGCTCCAGGCTCCAGGCTGTCAGCACAGAGCCTGACGCAGGGCTCAAACTCACAAACTGTGAGATCATGACCTGAGTTGAAGTGGGACACTTAACCAACTGAGCCTCTCAGGTGTCCCTGCATTTTCATTTAAGGTATCAAGTGTATTGGTATAAAGTTATTTTAATATTCGTAATATTCCCA
Organism: Suricata suricatta; assembly: GCF_006229205.1. NCBI lineage: Eukaryota > Metazoa > Chordata > Mammalia > Carnivora > Herpestidae > Suricata > Suricata suricatta. The sequence goes on from NC_043713.1 coordinate 37,808,667, forward strand.
ATTTTTAATTTCTCTGCTTTCTTTGTTCTAATTGAGGACTATTAGGGTTTCATTTTTATCTCTTTTTTTGTCGTTTTTTTGTTCATTTTTTGTTTGTTTGCTTGTTTTTTTTTTTTCTTTTAACAGATGAACCAGAGTTAATACTTGTAAGGCATTTACTCTAGTTAGGTTTATTAAAGGGCTTTCAAATAAAAGAAGGCTAATTTTCTCAGGCACTGGAGTTGGAAACTATGGCAATCCACTGTGATGGAGTACACTATTTTATATACAAAATGAGATTCTTTCCATTTCCTCCTACACCAGTTATCTATGTATTGACTTGGCTCCAAATTCATCCACCTTCTGCTGCTGTGTAATAGTAGAGCTGAACTATAAATATTGTTATTTTGTGACCTGACACCTGTTAAGTTTTGTCAGGTGAAGGTACTGGAGAGATATACTGGAAGAAGAAGGTCTGTTTCCTGGGTTCTGATGTATCTTCTTCCCTTAGGCTCCCACACCGTGTGACTTCTCCAGTGTCCTTTGGCCGGCAGTTCCACCGGTGTCCACAGGATGTTCTGTGGGTTCAATAGTTCTCTGAGGGCAATTTGCCTTACCATGACAGAGGGCAGAGTACCAGCAAGTTCCACCAGTATAGCACCTCGGTGACTTCTCTGCCCTATAATGAGCTACAGCCATGCCATGAGTAACAAGTGTTGGTGCTGGATTCTGGGACTGGCTGCCTCTTCCTTGGGCACTCTATCTTAGCCCTGGATGTAAATGGAATAAGTAAAAAGTGTTCTTTTATTTCCCCTAGTTCCTCTCTCCTCACTCCATTCTTTGTTAATGGTAATAATATAGATTTAGCATGAAGAAACAAAACAAAACAAAACTCTGGGCCAGGTAGCTAGAAATCTGACTTGGTTTACTCTCCTGTTGAGTCTAGTTTCTAGACCTGAGATAATTCACAGACCCAGAGCCCCTGATTGAAGAAAAATCCTGGTCCCCATGAAAAAGGACCCTACACCATTGTCCAAGCTGTATACTATAAATCTTTACTGAAGGCTTCCCACAGGGACCTGTGGTCATTTGCTAGAGGTATTGTGCATTCATGAAGTGGAAATACCCAAGCCTTTGGAGAATTACTGGACATTGGCTCTGAATTAAAGGTAATACCTGGGGACCCAAAATGCCAATGTGGTCAGGTGATAGATGGAGTATTAGCTCCAGCCCAATTTAAAATGAGCCGAGTTAGTCCCTAGACCCATCTTGTGGTTATGTACCCAGCTCCTAAATGTATAATTATATGAGAGATGTGGCAATGGTCAGAATCCGTACATTAGCTCCTTTATTCATAGGATTTGGACTATTATTATATATATACGGCCAAGAGAAAGCCCTTGTAACCTCTCCCTCCATACAAAGATAGGATACCAGAAGCAATACTGCATCACTGGGGGAATTTCAGATATTAATACATTCAGATACTTGAATGGAGCAAAAGTGGTGAAATCTATAATATCCTTACATCAATCAAAAATTAAACCTGTGGAGAAATCAGACAGATATTGGAGAATGAATATAGGTTACTGTATGCTTAATAAAGTGGTGATTTCAATGGAAGCTGCTCTCTCAGATATAATATCTTCACTGGAACAGCATGGGCTTTGCCATTTCATACGTGGATATTCATGATCGAGCCTCTCTTAGGTCTCCTGCTCTCTGAAGAAGTATGGTCTGCAAAAATCTTGATCTTTTTGACATTCAGTAAAATACTGCATTGGTCTACTATATTAATATTGTGCTTATTAGATATAACCAACTGAAAGTAGCAAGGATTTTAGATGCCTTATTAAAACACATATGAGCTAGAGGGGCCATATATACAAAACTTTAGGGGACCACCTCAGTGAAACTCCTGAGGGATCAGTGGTTTGGGGCATGTAGAGGTGTCTCCTTCAAGATGAAAGACAAATTGCTGCGTCTTACAACCCCTACCATGCAGAAAGATACTTAGTAGGCGTTAATAGATTTTGTAAGTAGCTTATATCACATTTGAGTGTAGACCTCAATACATTTAGAGACTCGTCCATGAGACATCAGTTTTTAGTAAAGACCAGAGTAAGACAAGGCTCTGGTACAAGTTCAATGTGCCGCACAATCTCCTCTATCACTTTGGCCTTTGATTAAGCCTATCTGATGATACTCAGTAGTGAATAAGCCTGCTGCATGGAGACCCTGGGAAGAACCACAGTGTGTGTCTCTCAGATACTCTACGATACGATATCTCCATCTAGATACTTCTATACATCTACATATACTTATATCTATATCTAATAGAGATGACTACTCTTTTCTTCAGAAATAGCTTCTTGCCTGATTTTCTACTGGGCCTTGATAGAAACTGAACACCTAACAGTGGAACATCAAGTGACATGTGGGTGGAATACACCTTCACGAACTAGGTTGTTTGGGCCACACAGCCATAAGAGGGGAAGCCAGCAGCCATAACAATCTATCATCAGATGGAGATGGCATAAAAATTGTGTATAAGAGATTGTGCTTGGGCAGGTCGTGAAGATATAGGTAAGTTGCAGGAGGAGGTGGTATGGACTCCTTCAACAACAAGTAATGTTATGTTGCCTCTCAAATTCATACCTATGGCCTCCTGGGATATTTCCCATGACCAGTTGTCTGAGGGGGTTAAAAAAAAAAACAAAACAAAAAAACCTCAAGTCTTGTTTTCAAATGGGTCTTTACAACATGATGGTTCTAATTCAAAGTGGATAAATATAGCATTTGAATTCCACAGGATAGCCCACTAGAATCCCTAAACGACATTAGTGAAAGAAATCTTTGCAGTGGGCAGGACCTTGAGCAGTTCATCTAGTATTCTCTCTGTCTGGAGTAGAGGCCCAGAAGTACATGAGCAGCTGCTAATGATTTGGCTGAAGGGTTGGGAACTTGGAAAGCATAGAATTAAAACATTAATGATGAGTATTAATGATGAGAAGTTGTGGATGGGGAGCAAGAGCTGTTGCAGGAAAGAAAGGCATGACATCCTACCCAGGTCCTTCTCTCCCCCTCTCCCCTCCTGAACCAAAGTTTTAAATGAAGCTAGATGGGGAAAAGCCAATGTGGACTGCCTTGGACTAGAGACAAACTCTTGTAGCTGGGGAAGGAAGTGAAAGTTACCTCTCCTCCTGGCTGATGGACAGTGCTGGGTCCAGAATTACAGCTTAAAGGGAAACAGGTGCCTTGGACTAGAGACAAACTCTTGTAGCTGGGGAAGGAAGTGAAAGTTACCTCTCCTCCTGGCTGATGGACAGTGCTGGGTCCAGAATTACAGCTTAAAGGGAAACAGGTGACCTGGGAAGCCCACCCTCATGTCACCCAAGGACAGTGTCTGCCTAAGACTGAGGAATAGCAAGAACCATCCCTGCAGCCTTTTTTTTTTCTTTATATCTATCAATAAACTACTCTAAAATTTAAATAGAAAGCTTAAGGAACTAGAGTAGCTGAAATGATTCTGGAAGAGTGGTCAGGGATTGGAGGCATCTTGTTGGTTTTTCCCCTTAGCCTACTTTTAAGATTTTTCTCTATATCACTGGCTTTTCAGCAGTTTAACTATGATGTACCTGGATGTGGTTTTCTTTGTGTTTACACTGAATATGTGAGTTGCTATTTTCTTTTTAAATCAAATCTGGTAATTTTTATCATATATTTGTTCAAATATTCTTTTCTCTTTCATTTTTTTCCTCTAGTTTTTCTCCTATTCCAATTATATGAAACTTAACCTGCTTGGTATTAGCCCAGTAGGGTTCTGTTCTCATGGTTTTAATTTTTTTTCTCTGTTGGGTTCCATTGGATGATTTCTATTGGGCTGATTTCAGTTTCAATGGTCCCTTCTGATTGGCCTGGTGTTAGCTCCTCTGCCCACCCAACCCCAGTGGATATTATTATTCCAAATATTTTATTCATCAGTTCTTGGTTCTCCATTTGGTCTTTTTATAAGCCTTCAAATTATTTCTTGAAATTTTCTGTCTCTTCATTCATCATATCTATGCATTTCTAAGGATTGTTAATATACGTATTACAGCTACTTCAAAGTTTTATTTGCTAATTCCTATATCTTCATTATCTATACATTTGTATTTTATGACCAACTTTTCTCCTTAACTATGAGTTTTCCTACTTTTTTGCATGTCTTTTTTATTGTATGTTGGACAGTCCATCTAAAGACTGTGTGCACTCTGGTTTCTCTTCAGATCGTATAAATCTTTCGCCTTTTACTAAAGACTGTGTGTGTGTACTATTTGATCCTTTTTTGTTTGTTTGTTTTTAATAAAAAAAGACCACTTCCTTCTGTTAATGTTAGGTAGCTAGGATGATATAGGGTAAAAAGCTGTTCAACTTGATTCAGTCAAAGGCTGAGTTGGTTTGGAGTGAAGTCGCTTGAATTCTTTTAGCAGAGCTTTGGAATTAGAACACCAGGAGTTTAATAGATCTCTCTCTCTGTCTCTCTCTCTCTCTCTCTCTGTCTCTCTCTCTCTGATTGTCAGCCCCTTTTCTTGTACTGCAACAGTACTGATATATTTGATCTCATCAGAATTTGACTTGGGTAGTATTTGGTTATGACTTTGATTAGACTCCCTTCATCTCTGGCTTCAACTGGTTTGACATTGAGTTAGTCCTCTCCCTACAGCAGGAACCAAAAATCACAAGACTAGAAAACATAAGACTGCATCCTGTGAAACTATGAGGTTATGAGACCGTGAGACTTCAAGGCTATAGGAATGTGGGCCATAAAGCTGCAGAGATTTTCCTCTTTCTGGCCCGACTCCCAACTTCTCCTGACTCATCAGAATTCTTATGTAAGAGCAGTACTTGGTAGAAAGAATTGCCTCTGCTTTTGCAGCTCTGGCAGTTCCAAATCCAGCATGTTCGTACATGGGCATATTAAAAGGTATATGGTTTCTTCTTCTTCCAAGCAAACACTGTGCAATCTTGACCCTCGACCAGCCCTGCTTCCACCACAGCAACTGGCCTAACTATAAAAATATGAGCTGTCTCTTTCTCATTAGAAAGGGCTTGCCTTTCTGGAGTTTAGTTCTCTTAGGTTTATTGGTATTCAAAGACCTTTACTAGCTTTAAAGAAATATATGATCTTAAAAAAAGGGGGGTGTCTGATTGGCTTAGTCAGTTGGGCATCAGACTTCAGCTCAGGTCATGATCTCACGGTCCATGAGTTCAAGCCCCGCGTTGGGCTCTGTGTGGACAGCTCGGAGCCTGGAGACTGCTTCAGATTCTGTGTCTCCCTTTCTCTGCCCCTCCCCGCTAGTGCTCTGTCTCTCTCTCTAAAAATAATTAAACATTAAAAAAAAGAAATATATGATCTTGGTGTTGTTATTGCCTGGTAAGTTTCAGGGAGAGTAAGGATTATCAAAAAAGACTATAGATATGGAGTGCCCATACCTAAGCACAGAAAAATACCTTTATGAAGGCAAAGATCAGATACTGAAATTAATAAAAATTAATTTTTAAAAATGAAAAGCTATAAAAATCACCATTAATCCCCCTACTTCCTTTTAAAGTATTTATACTGAGAAGTAAATTATCACTGATTTCAGACCCCAAAGGTAGTCATTAACATTTTGATGAACATAATTTAAAATATTTCCACCCTGGAATTTTTGCTACTTCTTATATGGATAGAGCCATATGTACATATAATCATATCTACATATTTATTAAAAAAATAGAATAATATAACACATATTGCTCCTTAACTTGCTTTGCTCACTACTACCCTTCCAAATCAAAATATACAGATGTTTATTCTTAATTGCTATAGAGAGTGTCATTTCACTGGAAGCCATAACTTATAACAGTCCTCTCCTGAGAACCTTTTATGTTGCTTCCACTTTTCACTGCATTTAATATTCTTATAATTATATATTTAAACATTCCTAAAAGAAGGATTTCTAAGACATAAAATATAGATTTTAATAGATAAAAGGGCAGTTTTGTAAGTTCAAGGAATAAGATGAAGCTATTGTATCTGAATTAATGTTCTAGCTTTCTTTAAAAAATTTTTTTAATGTTTCATTATTTTCTGAGAGACAGAACACTAGCAAGAGAGGGACAGAGAGTGGGAGACACGGAAGCTGAAGCAGGCTCTAGACTGAGCTGTCCACACAGAGCCCGACGTGGGGCTCAAACTCATGGACCATAAGACCATGACCTGAGCCGAAGTCTGATGCCCAACCGACTGACCCATGCCTTAATGTTCTAGCTTTCATGTTTTCTACCTGGTGGTTACTCATATAAATGCCTTAATCGTGGTTTATAAGAGGCTGTAGTTAAGCTTTCTTTTTGGCCAAATTTTTTGGTTTCTAAAATATTTCATACATAATCATTAGTGCTTTGAATATTAGAGTCAAGTGTAGGAGAAAAAACAAGGGCTTTATGAGGCAGATGTAGCCATGAACCCAGGTGGGCCATGCAGCTGCTGCGTTAACTTCTCTGAGGGTGTGAAGTGGACACAGCTCTGTGCGTCACAGTTGTGACGAAGAAAGGAGTCTGTTTGCAAGGCTCTTAGACGCTGCACAGATTTATCCTCAGTAATTTGTAGCAACCTTCACTGTCTTTCTGGAAATGTTGATCCCAATGGACAGCGGATAAGGACCAGAAAAAATTAACTTGAAAAAATTAATTATTAACAACTAACATATGGCTAGAGATAAAAATCAGTGTAATAATACATAAGAAGGATAAATCAGGATAATGAAATGCCAATTTTACTTTTACATTTCTGAAGTGATTAAAATCAATACCAAGGAAATTGGATTGGAATAATGAGTAATTGATTCCTTTCTTGAAAGGGAAGACTGTCTTAAAAGGACTTAGATAAAGAAAAGACGTTTTAGAAAAAAATATACTTTCAAAAGAGGAGAGTAAGGCTTTTGGTCTCATAGATAGAAAAAGCTGGTGGCTGGAAAAAAGGAAGACAATTTAAAAATAAATGATGTCCTTCTGTACAGGGGTAGCCCAAGCAAACAACCTCCTTTTCATTCTGTACTGGTCAACGAAGCTACAGAAAACAATACCAAACAAACAAATTGCACTCTTTTCCCTTTTTGTGACATAGAATTAATCCACGTTTAAGACTAATTCATAGAAATTTTCTGCCAAAATTACCAGTGCTCAGGACTGGACTGCACCAGTCTTCCTATAGAAAGCAGAGTCACGATGGCTGGAAAAACGGATTTTCCTAAAAGGAGGCCAAGTGGGAACACTCCCCTGAGGTACCTTATGACCTGGTGAGATGAGAAGGAGGCCGACCTCCCGGCCATCCCCTCTGAAGCCAGAAAAACACCTGAGAGATTCAGTTCTCTGCTTCTGCCCCTTGGAGCCTGTGCTTCTCATCTGCTCCTGCCAAATCCAAGAGAGAGAGGCCTTCTAAGCAAAGACTGACAGTCCCTGTCCACTGTCCTCTCTGACGCATTCAGAATGTCAACTATGATTTTCATTTCACCAACAGAGTCATTATTGCAACTGGAGGGGACAAACTGAACTATGCGGAAAATCTGGGTAGCAATTCCACCCAGATCCCTTTAGTGAGAGCAGGAGAAGGGTATCAGAATCTAGCCGTTTACTTTCACCAAATTCGCCCTTCCACGTCCAGATATAGTGAAGCAGAGAATGCGCGTGCTGCAAGGATCCACTAATGAGCCGGCGGTGCAGACGAAGCTTCTGCAAGCAGATGCCGTGACGCCTCCCACTCGACCTCATTCTGTGCATGGAAAACACAGTAGCCACCACCCAGTGGCCGTGCTGTTACTGAACTTCCCTGTACATGAAGAATAAATAATAAATTAGCTGTAACCATGGAAATATGGTCTGAGACTTAAAAAAAAAATAAGTGTGTTCTCTGCAAGGGTTTAGCATGCACATTCTCTGTATTGTAACCTCTCCCCCCACTCAGTTTTTGGAAACTCAGGAACAGGAACGTTTAACCAAGCTAGATTTTATTCAGATTTCCTTGGGAGCCCTGTCTTACAGTGTTTGGGAAAGTTTTAACACAAAGCAGGGAATGTCCTATTACCTCAATCAATATGTGTTGTTTTTAGGTCTCACCAGTAGGCTAGAGAAGAAACCTCATGATGAGAAAAATTATACAGAAAACAGACAGATCCACAACAGTCCACTGTTATTTGTTACTCAGGGGTACACTTGCACAATGTATGTCTGGGCTTTTCTTCTTCACCTTACACTATCCATTAGCTACTCTACCAGAGAATACACCAACATTAAAAAGAAATGGGTAGAGTTATAATTCATTAGGTGTCAAAGGCGCCCTTAGCACAAAGTTATCATCTTGAAAAAAAGTTACTATATACCATTGTGCTAGGCAGAGAGGGAAGGTCAGGAATCTGAAAAACCTCTGCTTTTGTTCACAACAAATTGGTGTAATGTTCTCAATAAAATTTTCTTTGTAGAAAACATAGGACATCCTTAATTCATTTATTTGTTCATTCAACAAACCAACCACCATTTGCTAAGTGTATATGTGTGTACGTATGTACCCCAGATTATGCTAAGAACTAAGAACTAGGATTAGGACACTCCCTGCCTTTCGGGGTTCACAGCCTGGGAAAGGAACTGAGACCCACAGTCCTAGAGAGCTCTAAGCCCTGGACAATATTTAGGGATTGTGTCTTGCAGGAAACATATGCAGGAGGTTTCTGAACTGTATTTTATAAATGAGGACACTGAGTCTCGGAGATGTGGAGCCATTTACTTGGGGACGTTCAGTTACTAAATGGAAAGGGTAAGATGCCACCCAGTGCCCGTGACTCTAATGGGAGACACAAAGGCCAGGCATAGGCCAGCCCTGGGGGAAATGAGCAAACCGTGTCTGGCAGCTCAATGCACTGTGTCTTCTGCCCTCTAAAATGCTATAGGCAGGTTAATCAGAAGGAAAGTCAATATTAGGACAGCTTGTTTTTATATTTCTGCCTGACATTCCAGATAAAAGTCTTTAATTCTGAGTATCTTTGAAAACACAAAGCCTTGGAGCTCTGGAGCATTGATTCACTAAGCACTTCTAATTAAACGGTTTAATAGGCAGTCCCTACCTTGTAAGAGTCATGGAAAATTTACATATGCTGTCAGTGCCCCACCCCCTCACTCCTCAGCAGATCCTGACTTTTCCAAGAGCAAGTGGACTGTGTTCTCCCCAGTACCGCAGCTTTTCTATGTGCGCTCTCCTAGCTTCTTTCCTTCTCATCTAAATCTGGTTAAAGGCCAACATTTACAACCCACTTCTCCACTTTTCCCAGTTCTTTGTTCCTCCAGTATCTCCTTACTTCTCTGTATCTTCAACAATCTGCCTACCCTGGCCAGAGGAAATTCAGTCCAATGAACATGAGGAAGTCTCTTCCATTTAAAAAAAGAAAAAAGAAAGAAAGCAAAACAGAAACAGGACAAAAAACCCTCTTAACTTTCCATTGCCCCTTTTCTATTGCTGTCTTCCCTTTTTTCTCAGTTCTGGGAACTTTTGCCCATATATGCTGGGTTCAATTTCTCACAATCAACTCACTCCTCACCCTCTGGTGTTGCTGCATCTGGCCACTTGAAGACAAAACAAAACAAAACAACAAAACAAAACAAACAAAAAACAACCAACCAAACAAAAAACATCTCTGAATTATTGTAGAACTGTGTGTGTGTGTGTGTGTGTGTGTGTGTGTGTGTGTGTGTACAAAATGTATCACCAAATGCTTTGGAAAATCTCAACCCCATAACTCCAAATGTTCTGGACATCTTTAGATCCTTACTTCTACTGGTACTTTTAGCTGCATATGATATTGTTGTAACTTGCCCCCCATGACATGGCTTTTTGTACCTTTTTTAACTCAAACCATCACTTTGTAGTCATATTTTGGAGTGCTTGTGCATCCTGTCCCATTTGTGTAGGGGTTCCCCGAGTTCAGTCCTCAGCCAGTGGTTTCTTCTCTCTACATGCTATCTGTGAACACTCTCAATGATTCTATGAATGATTATAAGTTGATGGCATTCTAATATTTAGCTTTTACAAAGCTTCAGAATCATTTGTTGACTTGCATACTAAAATCACAATTTTCACATCTCATAAGTACATCAAAGGTCATATGTATCAGGCTGAATTTTATACTGTCTCCGTCCCTGGGTTCCTCCCTTTTGTTTGTTAATCCAGCTGTCGGCCCTCTTCTACACTCAACACTCAGAACCAAGAATTATTGTGGTCTGATCCCTCTGTGTCCTTTATCCACCTCTTCTCCATTCCACTCATCCTCAAAAGAGATTCCCAAATCCTATTTAGGCTAGCTCTCAAACATCTCCCCAGTCTATCCCCTAATAATTCTACCATCTCTTTCCTGAACTATCGCAAGGCTCTCTATGAGCACCTCCGTCCTTACTCTCTTTATTCTCTGTAGTGACAAGAGAGTAGTTTATCCAAAACATAAAAGCAGTCATGTCTCAGCACTGCTGAAAATCCCTTACCAGCTTACACCCACTTCTGGGATAAAACCCAAACTCCTAAGTGAGGCACGGGAGGCCCTCCAGTCCCTGCCTCCCATCTCCCTCCCCTGCCCCACCCCCACCATCCTTCTGTGTACTTTATGCTCCAGCAACAACAAATTGCTTAAAATTTACTGTCTATGCCACACTCTCATCTATCCTTATACTCTTCCTTTGCTTGGAATATTTCTCCATTTTCTCTGCTGGATAAGTTCTACTCAATATTCAAATATCAGATTCAGCATTGCTTCTTCCAAAACCATTTTCAACCCCAAACCTGCCCTGAGTGATAATATTCTGTGCTTTGATAGCTACCTCTATCATAGTATCTACCACATTACTTTAGATTTCTGTTTCGATGCCATCTTCCCACCTAAGCTAAAAGATCTTGAGTACACTGATCATTTGTAATTAGTTGCTTATTGTTGTAGCCTACCCTGATGACTTGCCTATAATAGGAACCTTATGCTGGAATATCCATTAAAGCTTTGCTGAAATGTCCATGGAAGCTCTGGTCCAGAGCAATACATTCTATGTTTTAATTGTTAAAAATGAGTCTAATTCTGCGGTCTACCCGAACCAGATGGAAGACTCACAACATTCCCCAAACAGCACACTGTTTCTTTGATTACTCTTGGAATAATCAAAAACATCACGGCTAGTTTGCTGTGGGTTTCCTATTTGGAATCTCTATTATTTCTCCTCTTTCGGATTATTTTGAGATGTCCCCAAAGATGCCTAAGGCACTCTTCTCCAAGGGAGAAAACAACGACCACAGAACTTTGTCCATTATTAATGCTTTCAGGGAAAACAAAGACCTTTATAATTATTAATAGGCTAAAACATTATTGAGAAAGCTCCCTAATATTTGCTACTATCCTTTTGCTTAAAGTAGCCAGTTTAAGAATCTCTAGAAATCTAGATGTTAGCTACTTCTTGGCTGAACGTTTTTCATTCAATGCCCCAAACACACATAATATATACTCTTGAATTACAGGATTAGTATTATTTTATGTGATAGTGATTAGTGATTATTTTTAGAGTCTCAAATAATAAGACCTAATTTTTGTAATGATTAGAATTTTACAAGTGGTTTGCAAATACATTATCCAATCTTTAAGAGAACCCTTGAATAGATATTGAAATACCTATTTTATAACTGTAAAGATGAGAAGCCATTGAGAATATTAAGCCAATGTTTTTTATTCCTTCCATTCAGTCATATTTCTACACAGTGTGGTGCCTATAATTTCTGAAAAAGAAAAGGGATGAATGACCCACTGGGAAGAAAGAGGTCATCCTGGAGGGTAAAGCCACGGCAAAGTGACTGAACAAGAGAAGAGCCCAGCGTTCTTGGACCTGGGAAGCTCCTGGGATGAAGAAGGACAAATAGTGCTACAGCTGATGGAGAGACAACATTCTCACGGCCTCCCTCCTTTTGAGTTAAAAGTCGACAAGAAACATTGTTAGAAATGTTGAGAGGAAAGTCAGGGACAGAGAGACTTTTGGCCAATTGACTATTTGAGATTCTGAGAAAGACTTGTCTCCCAGATGAGCCTCTGCCCTGAAGTGGAGTTACACGAAGAATGGTCAGACGCAGACTAAATAGGCTGTGCAACTCCGCAGTTTCAGCAAGGTTAGTGTGGGGCTGGGTCAGCAGGGAGGTCTAGCAAAGCCAGGAGAGGGAAGGTCATGGGCCCACCAGCCGCAGACCTCAGCTGCCAACACTTGCTGAGCACGTAGTAACCAGGTATTCATGTGACACCTCTGGGAAACCATGATAAGAAACAAAGCAGAACAAAAACTTGGGAACATATATAAGGACTCCGTTCTATCCCTCCACTATTGGATCACATATACCCCTTCTTCCAGATGGCCAGAAGCTATCTTAGAAAACAGCAGGGGAAGAAGAAAGGAATTCTTTGGTTTGCACAATATTGAAGTATGATGAATAGAAGAAAAAGGTTGGACTTATCAAAAATTTCTAGTCTGCAAAAGACATTAGATGATAATTAAAATACAAGTCATTATTTTGGAGAAAATGTTTCTGAACACAATTTGACAATGTACATGTATTGAAAATATATAAACAACTCTTAAACTTCAACAATAAATAAATAACTCAGTCAAAAAATGGACAAAAGATCGGAACAGAGGAATCATCAAAGAACATATGGAGACTGCAAATAACCATATGAAAATACAAACATCAAATGCCATTAGGGCGTTGTGAATTAAAACTGTAACTGCCCATATGCATGTATTAGATCGGTTAGGCTTCGAAACCGACACCACCAAGTGCTAGTAAGAAAGCAGGGCCGCAGCAATTCTCATTCATTACTGGTGGGAATGCAAAATGGTACTAGATTTTGGAAGATAGTTTGGCAAATTCTCCTAAAGTTAAAGGTAGTCGGACCATACAAGCTACCAATTATGCTCTTATTTGCCCAATTGATATTTAACACTTAGGTTCACACAAAAACTGGCACGCAAATGTTTAGAGCAGCTTTATTCACAATCACCCAAACTGCAAGCAATGAAGATGTTATTTAATAGATGAATGGATTAACTAAGTAAGGTGCATCCATACAATGCAATATTATTTAGTGATAAAAAGAGATTAGCTATCAAAACAAGATTACTTCCAACTATATGACATTCTAGAAAACATATAACTATATGGGCAGTAAAAACATAATGGTTGCTAGGGGTTTCAGAGAGGAGAAAAGTTGAATAGGCAAAGTACAGGGTATATTTAGAGGAGTATAATTATTCTGTATTATACCATAATGATAGATACATAACATGCATTTACCAAAATGCATAGAACAAAGAGTGATATTAATGAAAACAAATTACAAATAATAATTTATAAGGTCAGGGGATTTTAGAATATTATAATGTATGAAGCAGGATGGATATATATATGTGTATATATATATATGTAATACATGCAGGATATTACAAATGTGTGAAGCAACTTCACTGATAAGGATTGTAGGAAAAGGTGCTGACCTAAGTGACTTTGGAAACGAATGGTTTGTTAGACTAAAGGCAAGAGGAACTCCACATAAGCACTGTACTCTAGTTGATAAAATTGCTTCCAATTTTGGAACAGGAATGCAACTTCTGCTACTGCTACACATGTATACTGGAGCTGTAATTAAATAAATGGATGGCAGATGGTAGGAGCCAGCTGTCTCACTGTAGAGTGAGAATTTAGAAATAAGGAGAGGAGACTAGGATGATCCATGGAGTAATGGATTTGAATTGAAGATATTACAATGAAGTTATGTTTAAATTAATATAGAAACAGATACTTACCCATAAAAGTATTTCATATAGGTACAAATACATAAGTTAGAATACCCCCTTCTTCACATGCTCTAGAAGCAATGACAACCCAGAAGCAATGAGCACACCTACTGCCTAGATCTAGGTTTCCACTACTATTCTCCAGTAAAAGGAACAAGGGCTCCTTGGAAGAATGACTGATTCTAGGACTAGAGCAAGACACAGACAAGATGCAGGGCACCTAGGTAGCTTGGTTGGTTAAGTGTCCAACTTCAGCTTATGTCGTGATCTCACAACTCGTGAGTTCACGCCCCATGTCAGGCTCTGGACTGACAGCATGGAGCCTGGAGCTGGCTTCAGATTCTGTATCTCCCTCTCTCTCTGTTCCACTCCCCTGCTTGTGTTCTGTCTCTCTCTCTCAAAAATAAATAAACATTAAAAAATATTAAAAAAATAAAAAGAAACATACAAGATGAGCCTTGAGCAGCTTGTAGTACCAAAAAGTAAGCAAATGCCCCCCTCCCACCTGCCAAAAAAACCCAAAAACACAGTCTATAGTAAAGCAAATATTCCAAAGGAATACAAGAGACAGCTGAAGGATATCCCCAAGGGCAAAGCTGAAATAATCTGAGTAATAAAATAAATGCAGTGGTACTGGAGTTTAATTTAAAAAATAAATATCAGGGGCGCCTGGGTGGCTCAGTTGGTTAAGCCTCAAGCTTCAGCTCAGGTTATGATCTCACAGTTCGTGGGTTCGAGCCCCGCGTCGGGCTCTGTGCTGACAGCTAGCTCAGAGCCTGGAGCCTGCTTCAGATTCTGTATTTCACTCTCTCTCTCTCTGCCCCTTCCCTGCTTGCACTGTCTCTCTCTGTCTCTCAAAAATATATAAACGTAAAAAATTAAAATAAATAAATAATAAATATCAATGAGTCCATACTGATATAAATAAATGATTGAATAAATACATAAATGGGAGAAAAGACAAATCTCTCTTGAAATAATACATATAGATACTCCAACTTCAAGAAGGATATAGTGAATTGCCCTTTTGCAAATGACATGATCTACATGGAAAACCTGAAAGACTCTACCAAAGAGCTGCTAGAACTGACACATGAATTCAGCAAAGTTGCAGGACACAAAATCAATGTACAGAAACCAGCTGCATTTCTGTACACCAATAATGAAGCAAGAGAAAGAGAAATCAAGAAATTATCCAAAGGATACAGGAGTGCTGACTCATAGGGGCACATGTACCCCAAGGTTTATAGCAGTGATTTCAACTATAGACAAATTATAAGTCCAAATATCCACCAACTGATGAATGGATAAAGATATGGTTTATATATACGATGGAATACTACTTGCCAATGAGAAAGAATGAAATCCTGCCATTTGCAACAATGTAGATGGAACTGGAGGGTACTAGGCTTAAGTCAGGCAAAGAAAGAGAGATATCGTATGTTTTCATTTATATATGGAACTTGAGAAACTTAACAGAGGACCATGGAGGAAGGGAAGGGGAAAAATAGTTTCAAACAGAGAGGGAGGCAAACCATAAGAGACTCTTAAATACAGAGAACAAACTGAGGGTTGATGGTGGGGAGAGGGGAAAATCTAAATCTAAAACTGTTCTAAAAAATAAAATCAATTACTGGGGCACCTGGCTGGCTCAGTCAGTAGAGCATGCAACTCCTGATCTTGGGGTCATGAGTTTGAGCCCCACACTGTGGGTAGTGATCACATCAAAATGAATAAATAAGTAATTATTTTTAAAAATCCACCCCCCCCAAAGGCCTTCAAATAATTATATCAGACTAAGATACCATGTTTGACTAAATTTAGTTTCTGAATTCCCCTCACACTGTCTTCAGCTACAACATGAAGATAATACATTTTAACCAAAAATAACACATTCTTCTTTCAAGCAAGCCACATTATGCTTATGGCAAATCCTCTTGAATATGTGAAATAGTAAATTTCAGGTAATCTGAGAAAGGCAGGCAGTATATTTCAGGAGGATAGTACAGAGAGCAGCAGTGTGGACACAGAACATGCAAGATATATAGTGAAGACAATGAGTCAATTTCATTTCTGTAATGGTTCAAAGAACCATACTCAGGAATGAAATGAGAACAAAGTGAACTCAATTATTCACATCAAGAGAATCTTTATTGCTGTGTCTTTTATGAGCTTTGTCCAGGTCTTCTAGTCACTGTGGATCAAAAGCTTAAAAGTCTTACCTGTAATTTAAATTGTTATGGTTTGTTACTGTTTTATAATACAAAGGCTAAGAAAAGTGTAATTAGTTCACTTTACCACAGTAAATTTTTAACATTGCGGTAATTATTCAATATCTGAACTATCTTCTTGCTTTCCAATTCTAACCATCGTACTTATTTCAAAGAATAAGTAGTAAAAGTTAAAAAGACAAAACTTTAAATTGTTACATTGCCTATTACACTTTACAAAGGCAAATGTTATACAATTAGCCAAAATCATGTTTAGAGATTAGCTATGCATATTCAAAAATTAGTTGGAGGATATTAGGAATACAATCATTTAACCATATGAATTAAGGGCAATAAAATTAACTTCATATTAAACTTATATGATTTCACATATTTGTAAACAAAAATGGTACAAGATATTTAGAGTAATACATAATTATTCAAGGATACATTTCCTTTCACTAAATATACACTTCAGTTTTTACAAAAATAGATAAATAATTACTTAACTCTAGTTGATTTAGCATAAGAGCTGATTAATGTTAGAAAAAAAAAAATGAAGCTAAGAGACTTCACTTTTAACCAGCAGAACACATTCACTTTTCATGTAAGATGCTCCTGAGTTAAAAGACTAATAGAAAATAATACTAAGTACTTGAAAACTCATTCAGTGGATTTAATTTGTCAAAAACTTACTTTTATTGCTCTACTCAAATAGCCTATGGGGTGAACAGTCAAATAAATTATAAAGGCAAAATGAAAACACAGAAACCCAGGAGCTGAAACTAAATTAAAAAAGCAGGGAAAAGGAAAAATATCATTTGTCAATGTGCACCACTGTGAAATGAACTCCTTTCGTATATTTGGAAATACTGGGAAATTCCCAGCCCGTATACTTTTCCCACAAATTCAACAAATTATCCTCCTCAATGTAAGCTTACCTGTCAGAGGTATCCATATTATGGTTTTCACTGTCCATTTTTCTCCAGGAATTATTAACTTCTGAAAGAGATTATTAGTGTTATACTACCTGCTAGGATATAGTAAAAGCAGATGACAATCACATACTTTAAATCTCTAGACTACATATGTCAGAATCTCCTGAGTTGCCTATTGTATATATGGATTCTTGAGTTCCATTCTTGATATACCAATTCTGATGGCAATGATCTAGAATCTACCTTATCAATGTGCATCCAAGTTGATTCTTGGCACACTAATACTTATGACCTTTGTTTCATGCTAATATAATTAATTATAATGTAAAATAGTTGGATTACTATATTATACACCTGAATCTAATATCACACTGTATGTTAACTAACTGGAATTTAAATAAAAACTTTTTTTAAAAGACACAAAACTAGAGAATAAGAACTAAAAGTGGTTAACAAATAAAATAAAAAGGTTTAATCAGCTAATACCTGTATTTGTTCACAAAGTTAAGTGAGAATACGTCTAAAAACATCACAATACAAATTAAGTAGTAGTGATATGGATCAAATCCCAAATGTTTTCAGACTGGTTGAAGACAGTCTGCATTTGAAAATATGCTTCTTTTCTTTTTATTTCTTTTCTTAAGAAAAAGCAAAACAATCTCATACCTGAACTGATTTTCAGATCAGAAAAATAAAAAGTGTTGTATTATATAACTGATTGCTTTGCTTTTACTGTTGTCCCAAGCCATTTCTCAAGCTTTGTCTTTGGTATTGATAGTTATTCGGAGGAAAATAAAGCATGGTGAAGAGATCAGTGGGGAAGTCTATTTTATACAGATGGTCAGCAAGTATTTAGTCCTATAAACACACAGAAACAAATACTTTAATTAGTCTTAATGCATTTCCTGTGATATTGACTCAATGTTGGTAGTTTTATCAGTGATATAAATGAAAGTATACCAATTGTTACCATTCTTATACTAACAGACTTTGATTAATTGATTTGAAACAGCTTAGAAATACAATTTAAACAAATATGTGCTAAGTCATTTTACATGTTCTTAGTTAAAAATTAAACAAAATTACTTATGTTTCTAAAGTGGTCAACAGAAGTCAATCAAAAGTTTACCTCTTTTTGGTATGTAAGGAGCCAATTCTTCAAGAAGGAAGGAAAAAACAGATCTCCATATATCACTGTCATTACAGTCTTTCAAAATCAATATCTAACAGCAACAAGCCAAACGAAAAGGGCGCCACAGAGACAAGAATCCTAGGACATATATACACAAATTAAGTGAAAATCATGAGTATCCCTCTAAACTTAAGTGACAGCTTTGTTCAGAAAATATTTCTACAGGAATCAAAGATTCTGAGACCCAAATCTTTACAACTGACCAATCCTTGCCTTACTCTCCAAATCCTCCAAAGTCCATGTCCCTGCCTCAGAATTAATAGCCCACACACACCAGTTATCAGTAGGAGTTCCACAATTCCTGAAGGGTTTACCATTTCGTCCTGTTCTGAGCAACCAATGTAGGTCACTGTGGCTCAATCAGAATGTGAAATATGCCATTACTCCTTATGAGTACTTTTTTATTCATTTCCCTGTGTTTCCTAAATTACTTTTTGACATTGCCCTTTCAAAAACCTGATTTAATATTGGCTTCAACTGTGTGAGTTACTTTTCAATCCAAAGATATTTCCATTTTCTATTTGTTTGACCTGGTTCTATCGGGGCTCCAAATTGCCTTGCTTTGTGTTGCAGCATTTCAACCTCTATCCTTTCCTACATTCATGTCTTCTTTGGGAAAAACAACCCTGTTACAGCCCTGAAGACAAGTCAAGTTTGCTTGCAAGTTTCCCTTCTACCCAGGGAAATACAAGAAGGAGCCACGAGACCAGTGCTTATTATATTTTCCCTCATTTCATAATAAATATTTTATAAGCTTTTACAAAAAATATTCACTGTTATGTATATTCACTCTAACAATTAAGAAAAATAGGGAAGAAAGATCATTTTCCTCTCTTATTCCAGCCACTTCATGTAGCCAATGATAGTATTTTGATGTGTATCTCTCCATTCTTACCTCAAGGCTTTGTAAACCTCTGCAAATACTGATTTATATATTTGACCTTTACTCTTACTTGGTTTTCTAGATGTTGCTTGTTTTCCAAAATTTATTTGCACTGGAATTGGAACCTGTTCAGATACTGGGTTTTTTTTTTTTCATGCTTTTGCATGTTTTCATTTAAATCATACTCTCTCTAGGGCGCTCGGGTGGCTTAGTTGGTTACGTGTCTGACTTCGGCTCAGGTCATCATCTCACAGTTTGTGGGTTCAAGCCCCGCAGAGGGCTCTGTGCTGAACGTTTGTTTGGAGCCTGCTTCAGATTCCATGTCTCCTTCGCTCTGCCCTCCTCAACTCCTGCTCTGTCTCACTCTGTCTCTCAAAAATAAATAAATGTAAAAAACTTTTTAAAATAAATAAATAAATCATACTCTTTGCTTCGGCTATTAGCTGACCTGCCAGTACATTTTTGTCTAGCTGTGCCCCTATGGAACTGCAGCTGTCTGCCCTCTGGGGGTGTCCAAGTGTAATTGGCCTCAACTTCAGCTTTTCTTTTCTCTGAGGATTAAAAGTGGCTGGATCCAAGAGAAGGTGTCAAGGGTTGCTACTGTGTGGCAACTGTCTCTTGCATAGGACTCTCAAACGTAAGCTTAAGAGGGACTCTGTTTTACAGCAAGGAAGAGAGTCTAGAATTTGTGGAACAAAGAGGGTATATTGGGAAATTACTCAGGTGGACCCAAAATATCTTAGTGATGATCTGCTGAGACATTTTTCTATTATATAGACGGTTTAGTTGGTCATTTTTAGAGGTAGTAAATCACTCCTTCTTCAAGATAAGCTGATTTTTGTCCAGGAATGATGAGTTCCTAAGGAGCAACTTGGCCGCTCAATTAGCTAGGTGAATGATGTATGTAAAACAGAGTGGGCAGCCACTGGGTGGCAGCAGAAATTTGAAAAATATACAGCATGAATATATTTTCTTATTGTTTTATTCTCCCTTTTACTGTTTGGCATACTAAAAGCCAACCTTATTTTCCACAAATGTCTTGCAATAAATAATAATCACTAACATCTTTCTCATGTAAACTAGCATTCAACTATAAGAAAATATATAAAACATTAAACCTTATGACCCAATATTATATGAATATAAGTTTTTAATATTATTCATGATGACTTTAGATGGACATGTGATTTTCCAAATAAATAAAAACTGCCATTACTTCTAAGAGTTTTATAAATCTGCTAATAGAAATCTTACAAATTCAAAGAAGAAAACTTGAAGAATTTAGAAAAGACATAGAATATAATTACTATAGCTTCGAAATCAAAAGTAATCATTGGTAGTCATTTTATATAGTATTTTTGGATGTAGACTTGTTTTTTTTTCAGTAATAAAGTCTTTTTTTACATATGCTTTAAATTGCTGAGTTTTTTCATTTAATAGTGTGAATTATTTCCCCATATCATTAAATATCCTTTTATAATGTTCTATTTAGCAAATGAATAATATTCCTTCATATGGCTAGACTTGTTTATAAGGAATTTCTTCTGGTTAAGCATTTATCAATTGCTTACCAATTTTTCTAACATTTAGTCTTACAGACAACTGTTGCTAATTTGGAAATCAAGGTGGCTGATAGTTTTCAGCCTTCCAATGTTAAGTGGTAAATTAATCTTAATCCTTTATATAGTGAGAGATCCTGAACTTCTCTCTGAGAGAGTCAGACCTTCTGATCAGAATTACTTGGACTGATCCTAAGTCAGGATGTCAAATTTGAGGCCCAGACGTCTGGGCTATTTACCTGAGCTATTTAAAAGCATACTAAAGTTTAGAACCACTGGCACTCTGAATCAAACTACATAGTCAGAGGACCTCAACAATAACGTTAATAAAGGAAATGCACAAACTTGGAGAAACATTTAAATTTCACTTGTCTCCATTTCTTCCTTTATTAAGGAGAAATGATGATACGCCCTAAGGTTAGAGTGATGTCAAAGGAATACTGGTATTTATTGAGTCCATTTTCAACTTTAAAATGCAGGTTTTGGAGGCACTGCAAGAATCTCCACATTGGCAAGAATATGCTTCTTTAAATACTAGAGATCATTTATTGTGACTGTCACATGCAACAAACATTATGCAAAGCAGTTTACATGCATTGCTATTTCTCTTAGCAATATTGCCAGGTTGATTTCATTCCATCTTTACAGATAAGCTCAGAGGTTCAGACGGGTTAGGTAAATCAACCCAGCTGACACTGTTGGTCCAAGTCAAAATCTGAATTCAAACAAGTCTTTCTGCTGCTATTACTTATATTCATTCAACTCTGGGACTCTGTCAGGCTACGCGCAGAAAGGTGCATGGATAGGGAGGCAGATGAAGTTTCTTCCTGGCTCAATAAGTTGATGAGGAGTTGTCTCTTCCCTCTGCTATTTACAAATGGCAAGGAAATACTCCGGAGGTGATGCTGTTGTATATCACGGAGTTAATTGAGAAGCAATTGGATTTGATCTTTCAATTTTTTTAATTTTTTCATTTTAGATGGTGCAATTATTAACTACAGGTCAGAAAGCGGTATATGCATTGTTCAGAGGTTTTGTAAGGAAAAGTAATAAAATGCTCCATCAGACAAAAACATCCCTGCTAATAGTTTCTTTACAATGTATAGCTACTCAACTAGAAGGGGGCTGTGGCAGAGACTGAATTCTGAATAGTTCCTGCAAACTGACGTGGATCTAGAAGGATCTGGGTTTTGGAGACAGAGAGCTCTTTCCAGGTGACTGAGTATGTCTGACTTTACTTTTCTTCTCTGAAAATGGGGATCATACTACTTTCTTAGCTCTCAGAGGTGGCTTTCATCCTGCATGAAATAATACATGAGGCCCTTTTAATATCTTGCTTGGTGGATAAATAATCCAACTTTTTATTAGAAGCCTAATAACACGAGCAAAGGAAAAAC
>NC_043713.1:37830805-37831886 GCF_006229205.1 Suricata suricatta
AGAGAGCTCTTTCCAGGTGACTGAGTATGTCTGACTTTACTTTTCTTCTCTGAAAATGGGGATCATACTACTTTCTTAGCTCTCAGAGGTGGCTTTCATCCTGCATGAAATAATACATGAGGCCCTTTTAATATCTTGCTTGGTGGATAAATAATCCAACTTTTTATTAGAAGCCTAATAACACGAGCAAAGGAAAAACTTATTTTAATCATTTACTAAGAAACTTACACTTTCTTCTCAAGAGGGGCCTTTGGAAACTGCTAATCCCAACAGTCATGCAAGAATCTTGGTAAGTGGAAGGCATATGGAGTTGCCTATTTGCCTTTAGTAAGAACCTCTCCTACATAGAGGGCCATTTTGAGAATGAGAGAGAATTTAGTGTGAATTATCTATCACAGCACAATGAGACCCAGGGCTTTACATTTGCTTTTACCTACAACCCAAAGGCTTCTCCATCAGATATCCATCTGGCCTGCTCCTGTATCCTTATACCTTCTTCATTTTTCCACTTAAAAATAACCTTCCATACTAGTCACCTTGGACGGCCACAACAAAAGATCATGGACTGGGTGGCTTAAACACAGAAGTTAGTTTTCTTACGGGTTTGAAGCCTTCGAAGTCCAAGATCAAGGTGCTGGCTGATTTGATTTCGGGTGAGATTTCTTTTCTTGGGTTGCACATGTCACCTTCTTGTTATGTCTTTACATGGTGGGGCGTGAGGTGGAGAGAAAAAAAAAACACTGATACCTTTTTTATAAGAACACTAAACCTACAGTATCAGGCCCCACCTTTTTGACCTCATTTAATTGTAATTACCCCTTTGTAAGTCCTACTCCCGTACAGTCACATATGGGGCCGGGGCTTCAGCATATGAATTTTAAGGGGAGATACCGTCCATAGCATTTTCTCAGTGAGGAAACCTTCCCTGGAAACCCCATATACATTTACATCTCCCACGCCACAATACTCCATGCCCTTACCATGATATATTTTCCTTGGTAACACTTTCCATTTTCAAACATACTATATATGTCGTATATTTCTGTCTTTGCTACCTGTCTCCTGACACAAGAATAAAAAC
>NC_043713.1:37831986-37833070 GCF_006229205.1 Suricata suricatta
AGAGAGCTCTTTCCAGGTGACTGAGTATGTCTGACTTTACTTTTCTTCTCTGAAAATGGGGATCATACTACTTTCTTAGCTCTCAGAGGTGGCTTTCATCCTGCATGAAATAATACATGAGGCCCTTTTAATATCTTGCTTGGTGGATAAATAATCCAACTTTTTATTAGAAGCCTAATAACACGAGCAAAGGAAAAACAACTTATTTTAATCATTTACTAAGAAACTTACACTTTCTTCTCAAGAGGGGCCTTTGGAAACTGCTAATCCCAACAGTCATGCAAGAATCTTGGTAAGTGGAAGGCATATGGAGTTGCCTATTTGCCTTTAGTAAGAACCTTTCCTACATAGAGGGCCATTTTGAGAACGAGAGAGAATTTAGTGTGAATTATCTATCACAGCACACTGAGACCCAGGGCTTTACATTTGCTTTTACCTACAACCCAAAGGCTTCTCCATCAGATATCCATCTGGCCTGCTCCTGTACCCTTATACCTTCTTCATTTTTCCACTTAAAAATAACCTTCCATACTAGTCACCTTGGACGGCCACAACAAAAGATCATGGACTGGGTGGCTTAAACACAGAAGTTAGTTTTCTTACGGGTTTGAAGCCTTCGAAGTCCAAGATCAAGGTGCTGGCTGATTTGATTTCGGGTGAGATTTCTTTTCTTGGGTTGCACATGTCACCTTCTTGTTATGTCTTTACATGGTGGGGCGTGAGGTGGAGAGAAAAAAAAAACACTGATACCTTTTTTATAAGAACACTAAACCTACAGTATCAGGCCCCACCTTTTTGACCTCATTTAATTGTAATTACCCCTTTGTAAGTCCTACTCCCTTACAGTCACATATGGGGCCGGGGCTTCAGCATATGAATTTTAAGGGGAGATACCGTCCATAGCATTTTCTCAGCGAGGAAACCTTCCCTGGAAACCCCATATACATTTACATCTCCCACGCCACAATACTCCATGCCCTTACCATGATATATTTTCCTTGGTAACACTTTCCATTTTCAAACATACTATATATGTCGTATATTTCTGTCTTTGCTACCTGTCTCCTGACACAAGAATAAAAAC
>NC_043713.1:37833170-37884887 GCF_006229205.1 Suricata suricatta
ACTTCGATATATCATCAAATAATTACTTATTAACATACTTAAAATATTAGCTTGCCAGGTGGCTTTAAGAAAAATTGTATAAAAGTTGATTCAAGATAATTTTGTCCTCTGGGGAAGATGGGGAGTCAGACACTGAATAGGAATGTGAACAGCCCAAAGTCATGCTGAGAACACACAAGGGCAGAGGCCACTGGGAACTACTGAACAGACACCTCTGTATGTAACAGCTTCCACTATGTTGCCAGTTACAGGGTGGAATGAATGAAGTGGTAGGACTCGCTTATGCACTTAAGGTCTGTTTGGGAAAATATTGATGCTGGTGAAGTTGATCTGTGGCACCTTGTATCCTGGTGTTATCTGTTGGCTGTCTCCACTATGCTTTTCCATTTTGCCCAGTGACCAAAACATTTCCCTCTTGTGATGGCCAGCAATGTGGGAAGCTTTTATTTCTTCCAAGTACTAGATAAGGCACTGTGAATTTCCTGACTTCAATTCAAACCTGTAATTTACATGTGCAAGACTCGCTCTTTGTTTTCTTATCTGAACTCCACTGAATGACATAAATAGTCAAAAGCAGTGTCTTCTCCCTTACAAAAAGAAGAGCCCACGCTGGGCTCTTCTTGTATCAGGATGTGGCAATTTTTTGCTGTAGTCTCTGTAATACGATTTGACTCTTTAATGTAGAATTATGTGTCACACTAATCTAATAGAAGTATCAAAAAGTCAGTGCCCACCAAGGACATCTCGTACCACAAACACCATTTCCATATATTGTTAATTTTTTAGAAAATCAATGATCAACATTACCAACCTGCAAACAAAATCCTAGATTCATGTAAGAAGGGCCTGGGGACAGAGCTCTAAAATGTGTAAAGGACCATAGACCTTGCAGAAATCATTAATACGCGGGACTGTGTCTTTAG
Source organism: Suricata suricatta (assembly GCF_006229205.1). Classification (NCBI taxonomy): domain Eukaryota; kingdom Metazoa; phylum Chordata; class Mammalia; order Carnivora; family Herpestidae; genus Suricata; species Suricata suricatta. The sequence continues at coordinate 37,834,094 of NC_043713.1, forward strand.
TGATGAGCCCCATTCAACGGAAAGGATTGGGACGCTGACAGGGAGGGGCATGTCCTCCCTGATACTATGGCAGGTGTGGGCAAGGGACCCTCCTCTGGAGGTTTTGCTCTCATCCAGAGGCAGCCCTAAATGGTTTCACTCACTTGGTTCTCTCTTCCCCACTGCACCTTGTACATGTATTGATTATACTCTTGTCATAGTAAAATTATTTCAGCATCCTTCCCACCAGCTGGTGCTTTTTTGAAGGTTTGGGACCCTATTTTCTCGGAGTCCCCAGTACATAGAAGTCTGTGCAGCAGCCACTGCACCTTGTAGCAAGAAGAGAGGTTTTGGTCTCTGAACAACGCTCTCATACTCCAGATTTTTGCTGCATATTCTTTTCTGTCAACTTTTTAAGGCTCAGGTTCCTCATTTATTATATGGCTATAACAGTGCCTGCCTTAAAGAACATTCCTAAGGATAAGTGATAATATCTGTGAAATACTTTACAGCACTCCATACTAGCATTTCACAAGTATTATCTACTATGTTTTTAAATACAATCTGCCTTTTGGGAACAACTCTGAGAAACTGCTATATTTGCTTAGTAGGCAGTTAAAACTCTAAAAGTTTATTTATATGAAGATAATTTATAAAATCTCTTTCATATTCAGATCATGAAGGCAAAAGACATGGAAATGATGTATTGAAACATTAAGTGTAGGCCACCTATAATTAAAGTCTTCAAATACATTTATGGAGTGAGAGACACTTCCTAGGATTTCTGTTCAATTGTCTTCTGCGGAAAAAAAAAAGCCCAAATTGTTGTATCAACTTTTCTTGTGGCTAGATTCTTTCAAAATAAAATAACTTATCTTTAATGACAATGAGGCATCTATGTGAAACTTGATGAATCACTCAGTAAATTACTTTTTTTCAGATAAGGTCTATGATGGATACAAGATGCTAAGAGGAATTTTTACTTCAGATGCTAAGAGGAATTTTTACTCAAACTAGCCACACTAATGTATTAAAAATAATGTAACATTTATATGGAAACTGTATAACTGTACAAATTTTATGCGAATAAATGAATTAAAACTATATGAAGCATTAAGATCAGTTTCAATAAATATCAACTTAAAGAATTCTGGACTGTTCAACTTTCTCTAATGAATTTTGAAAGAACTCCTGTGGAGTGATGCAATAAACACAATAAAAAATTTCCACATTAAATAAAAGTAAGAAAGCATTTTGCAAATATTTTAATAGAAAATATTGGGCAAAAAAGGACTGCCATCATTGTAGTGAAATTAGAATTAGAATTATCAATTCTCCATTGACTTACTTGCAAAACTTGGACTTTCATTATCATAAACCTTTAATTCAGTTTTTGGAGGAAGCAGCATATTTTTTCTTTCCTCCCTCCAAAAGTAAACATACTCTTTCGCCATCTGGTGGCCAAAGACAACATTTTCCATGTAGACAAAAACAGGGAACTCCAATTTAGCTAATTATGTTCAATGCTTTCCGATTCCTCTGTGAACATATGCATATTTTTTAACCAATATAAATATAATTGAGGCAATGTTGTTCGAATGGTTCACAGGTAGTGTCTTCAAATAACTCTAGCTGTTAGTATTTAATGCAAGATAAAAATAAAACGAGCCAAATCAATTGTTTTAAAAACAATTTTGAAAGTTAATTCATTTGGAAAATTAAAATTAAATATGGTAGTTAACAATCTGACCAAATGTCTTTCAGTATAAAGAATTAACAAGATATTTATGAAAACAAGTTCCAAATGTATTTTTAAATGATAAGCACAGTAGATACTGTGAATTTCAAATAGGTTTCAGTTTTTGACAGTTTTAACAGTAGTTGTAACTGTATATTGGCAATTTACCAAACCAGAAAGGGTAGGTAACATAACAGTATGTGTTTTTTCTTCCTCCCTATAATTTTTAAGTGAAATTTCCAATGTATTTATTAACACATTCTATGTAACTGCATTTCATAAAAAAATTAAAAATGACAACTATTTACTGTTGAATTTCTTTATTTTGTCCAGAAGATTTTAATATTGAAACCCAAGTTGTTACTTTGAGAAAGGGAAAAACAGAGAAACATGAAGAGACCAACATTTCATTTCATTTAACTTATGGTATTGTGAGCAGTCACTTTTGTAGGCAACACTTTTTTCTTTGTAGAAAAGAAATAAAAAACAAACAGCACCATTAAAGAATGCATGATCCCTGAATTCTAAACAAAACACTGTCTAAAAATTGTTTAAATGCTCGTTGCACTCAGTCACATTTAGTCAGGTATCAAAGCAAGCATAACAGTATTAAATTGTAGCAGTCTTACGGACTCAACTGCTCTCCCTTCTGAGGATTTTACACACCTTTTCTGAGTTTTTCCTGTGGGAACAATATATTCTTTGGTAGAGGACTGAAGGAGGGTTTTACTTTTCCGTATGCTGATAGAAAATGTCTGTGTGTTCAGGGCCTCAGCCCCCAATCTGTGTTTGTCATGCGTGTTATGTTTGGGTTGATTTCACATTTTGCTGTTACACTGTAGGAGTAATACCGCCTTTTTTTTTTTCTTTTTAAAAAAGGCATTAAATGGCTAATGTCAAACAGATGTAAACGTTCAGAATACTGACCAAAAAAAAAAAATACACACAAACATACATTTAAAAAAAACTGTACTGCACTGAAAATATGAATCAGATTAGGTTTCCAGGAAGCAGGGGGGAAAATACAGCAGTACAAGAAAATTATGGCAACCAAGTAAAGCACTTTTCTTTGAAACATTCATGAAGAGTACAAATACAACAAAGTTTTTCTACAGTCTAAATTACTCTGCAACTATCAAATATAGTACAAAGCGAAATAGTATGTGCTATAAAAAAGCAGCTCCTTTAAATTATAGTAAAAATGCTTTTTGTTCGCTTTACAGTGACAAAGCATGAGGACTGAAGAATTTTTATATTCAGTGACATTTTGGCTACATAGGCCCCTGCCAGTCTGATGAGTTCCTTTTCTAGGACTCTTCACATTGTTCTCTAGAAACACAGAAGGTGACTCTGGGCTCTGCACGCTCAGCGGCTCGCTCCCACCAGGCAGCCAGGGTGGCGCTGGCCGCCATGCCCGAGACAGGACGCGACCCTAAGTTAAGCCTGGCTTCAGCTTCTCTACCCTGGCGGGCGCCTCGCCACACCAAGGAGAAACTGGGAAACTGAGGCCACAGTAACTCCCTCTTTTGAAATTGTGCCGGGGTTTAACAGTGGGGATTCAGCGTCGGGTTTTCGGACACTTGACTGCCTTACGGAGCACCATATGCACCAGCCTGTTGGGTTTTGAATGCTTATTTTGAACGACTAAGAACATTCGAGGTCTAGAAATCACCTAAACCTGCCGTATATATAGCTCAACCAGGAAACATATACCACCATAAAGTCTTTGTAGCAACCAGGCTCAACCTCAGAGGTTTGTTTTCAAGTTTTTTCCTTCAAATTAGACCTTAGCAGAAAAATACTTTATCGATCTATTGATCGATAAAGATAAAAAATTGTGGTGCTCTCGGTTCACCAACGTTTCTGCTATTCTCACTTTGGGGAAGGAAAATTATTTTCATTTTGAAAATGAATTTGCATCAGAACGTTGTTATTAACATGCCCATTATCTACCTAACTGTTTTCACACACTTCAGGCATATGCATATTTGTAGAGGAAGGGGATTCGGGAGTAGCCGTTTTCTTCCTTCCCCAGCTCCAAAAGTGCTACTTAGGGAAATACATCCTTTGTGATTAAAAAAAAAAATTACATGTTACATGTGCAAGTTCTATTCCTGATAGGGATTATCATCGTGTCCAATAATCAGGATAATGCACACACTAACATTTGCACATCACACCACAAGAACCATGTAGTAACATACTACCTTTGCACATAGGCAGACACCTGTGGAAATCAGGAAACTAGGAACCTACTTACCTAATTCATGTATACTGGCTTGTGTGTGTGTGTGTGTGTATATATATATATATATATATATATATATATATATATATATATATATTAAGTGGACACTTATAAAATACCTGACCCACGTTTTACTTCTGAATTTTTCTTTATTTTAGCCCAAAGATATCTAACTTTTCAGTAATAAAAACCATATGCTAACACTGGGAATTTAAACTGGGGCAGCAAAAAGAAAGGGCACAGAAAAAATACCCTCTTTGGACCTGGGTGACAGAATCCATGCCCGATCAACAATCGAATTCTCCGAAATTATGTGAAAAATCCCCGACTGTGTGAAAAATCAAAATATACAGAAGGACACTTTTTCTTTATTCCCAGTAAGTAACTTGCAGGCAGTATTCCACAAAGATGGAACTGATAATGAGCTCAGCATCACTTCAGGCTCAACTGTACCTCATATACAGAGTGCAAAGCTTTGTAGAATGAAGTGTCTTTCAACACCGTGCCAGTTACTGATGTAGTAATTTTGAATCTGCTGGTGTGGCCAGTATCTGACACCGGAAGAGCGGCAACTGCATCTGGAAGGAGTTGGCATGCCAGGGTCTCCATGGTAGGGGTGCCTTCTGAGAGGCTAGGGCATGCTTTTCCGAAGCAACATGCTACTGCAGGCCAAGCAGCCCACAGAGAGGACGCCACCCAAACACAACCTGGTGCAGGGTGAACCGCTGAAGGATCCGCCGGAACTTACCCTGCCTTCCTTGGGGCGGGCTGGTTAAGCGCACCTGCTAATTTCTCGGTCATGAAACTTTGTTACTTTCAGTGTGGGAAAACAGAAGCGAGAGTACGGAAGCACCAAATCTCAGCCACGGAGGCAGACCCTTCTTTGCTTTTCTTCTTCCTTTTCAAGTATCTTTCACTATTAGCAATTTCTTCATAAACGTGACATCTGCATCACCTAACAAAATTTGGCAACATCACAATAATAAATATGGAGAAAAAATACATATACCATGGTGGATTACTATAAAAACAAATCACAAGTGTTTTTTGTTTTTGTTTTTTTTTATCCCCAGGAATGTAATCTCTGCTCATTCCAGGTAATTTTTAAGACATGTTTTAAGGGAATGTCCGAAGTTTACATTGATGTGAAAATGTCTGTTGTTCTTACCCTGGATACAGATGATTCCCCCCACCCACCCCCATGTTTCATTTCGTTTTTTAATTCTATGGCCAGTCAGGGTGTTAATGGCACTCCGCATTTTGTGCTCTGCAATCTGAAGTTAAATGGGCATGGTTTTTACAGCCTCTGATCTCTCCACATTGTGCATGTGCTTTTGAACTTGCTTTAGGGAGCAGAGCCTGCTGACCTACAGCTGTTCTCTGGCACGAGGGTGGCCACAGCATGTGGAATGTAGCTCCAATTCTCACTGCTCAGACTTCACTGGATAAACACTGAGGGTTTTTGTAAGATGCAGTATCCCGTTTTCAAAAGCAGTTCCACTGCCCCAAATATGAAGAATGTATTGAATTCACCTGAGGGGGGAACCCCAAAACATGCGAAACCTAGAATGTTTTTTTTTAAATAAGGGCTACTTCCGAGTCAAATATATAGATTGCAAATCATGAGAAAAACACTGTTCAGAAATATATCAACACTCCAGTCTTCGGTAGTTCCGTTTTGTCATCGGTGACACGTTAAAACAGAGGTGGCCAACCTCCGCAGAGTCAGGAGCCAGACCGTACTGCTGTTACCCGCAAAGGGCTGTCTTTAGAATGGACCAGGATTTACATTACCAACCCATCTGTGTGTGTTTGCGAACATAGCGTTTTATTTGCTTACTTTTTAGGGCATTTTTTTTCATACTTGCTCTTAAAAGCTACACACGATGCTCTGAAATCCTACAGGCCTATGGCCCTCTGTTGGTCAACTCATCTGACAGTATCAGGTGTCAAAGGGCTCGAACCAGATTACTGGGCATGAGGCCCACACTGCAATTTCAGGTAGAAGAGACATTTCACTACAATGTGTGCACAATGTCCAAGGCAGACCCAGGCATTCTGCCAGTCTCTGAAAAGAGTAACAGGGGCAGGCAGAGAATGAGGACAGTGGAGTCCATGAATGGCATACTTCCTTTAATGTATCTTTTTCAGATATGAGCAAATACAAGGAATCATACATTTAAATCAGATTCCCCTTTCCAAAGACGATTGAATCACTGTGGTAAAGGTAGGTCCGGAAGAGTCAACTGTGAAAACCCTTGTTGCAATGGTTAATCTACAGGAGAATGAGTAACCAACCACCTTAAATCACTTTGCCCGTTCTCTTTCTACATCTGCTTTTCTGGTTAGCAGGAAGTAATTAAAAATGTCCTTTTCCTAACTACACCTGGATTAAAAAAAAAATCATCAGCATAACGAATGGGGCAGTGACCTGTATACACGTGGACAGAGATTTTCCAAAGCTGGGAAGGGCAACTTAACCTGGAAAAGACATGCAGCTGAGCCACGCGGCTGGGACGCGACCTCCCCTCTCTGGGAAATGCGAGTAAATAATCCCAGAGAGAGAAGATGATCTGTTCCAAAGCAAAATAAATTATCACGATATAAACCACTGAGTTGCTCAATTTGTTGCTGCTGACGCCATTTGGCTTTTCCGGGCTGGAAAGGGACACGGCATCTCTGACCAGCTCTTACCGCACCACCAGGCAGGCCACGCAGAGTTTGGAGGGGCCTATGCAGTCGTCGTGGCAGAAGGCCCCACAGCCTTTGCACACGATCATGGCTTTCAGCCGGCAGGAGCATTTCAGTTCCAACTCATCCGCGTTGCTGCTGTCGGCAAAGTTCTGCACGGGCATCTGAGCGTTCTGACCGGGCAGGCCCGTGGCAGGGCTGGAGCCGCTTCCCAAAATCCCAATGGACTTTTCAATCGCAGATGCCGCCCTTTTGAAGCTCGTGCTACCAAAGTGTATTGTTGGATAATTTCCACAGAGCTGCTGTTGTTGCTGCACCTGCATTTTCTGAGCAGCTAATTGGGTAAAAGGCTTTTGTGGCTCAGAAAGCAAATAGGAAGAGAAATCTGCATTTTTTAGCGCAAATGCTTTTAACTGTTCTTTCATTTCATTCTGGTCATAGGAAACTTGTTTCATGCCCAGTTCACAGCTGCTGCTTAAACCTTCCTCAAAAGAAAGAGGTTCCGATTTTATATTGCTACATATGCCCGTGGACTGTGGCCAACTAAGTCTCTTAGTGGTTTCCATGGTAACTGGCGGTTGCTTTTGATCTGATGGGACTTCTGTGTTAGGAAGAGGTGGAGGTAGTGGTGGTGGCGGTGGGGGAGGCGGGGGCAAAGCCAAGGGCGGAGGGGGCGGAGGGGGCGGGGGCGGGGGGTGCACCAGTGCTTTGTTTGGCACTGCGTGCACAGCCCCTCCCACGTCATCGCCTTCTTTGATGGGCATGTTGGGGGATATCATGTTGGCTAACCTTAGCTGGTGAGGCGCTGAAGAAAGGACAGCCTCTCCCAGTCCCTTTTGTTCGAGATGCCTGTTGAAGGCAAAAGCGTTACAAGCCACTGGGGTCTTGGCAGAGGCCTGTAGCAGCGCTGCGCTGGGGATGGGCCCCCGGGCAGCCAGGGGCATTTGGTAAAACTGCTGTCGGTGTGAGGTACCAGCATCAGGGTGGAAGCTACCATTCTTGTCGACATGAAATAGGTTCTGCTGGAAGCTACAGGAGGGGAGCAGCCGCTTTTGCTGTTTGACCTCGGGGCTGTGAACAATTCTGTTCTGCATGGAGTGCTTGTTCAGCCACTCTTGCTTAAATGGCTGGCCGTGCCCTAGCTGGCTCATGCCTGAGTTGATGACACAAGGCACCCCTTTAACGTCTGGCTCCACCAACAACTTCCCTGGCTCACATTTAACTTGCGTGTGTTCCCCGACAGTCCTGGCGACTCTCTTTTTGGGGTGGTTTTCTCGCTTTCTCATTTGCAGTGGTGCAAGGGTCCCTGCCAGGTAGCCCTTCCCGTCTGGATTTGGAGAGCTGGACGGCATTTCTACAACGTTCCTCTCTGGTGCTGTTTTACCTGCTGAGGTAGTTTGAAGAGGCAGAGGAAGCCTGTTAATTTCGAGCTTGGCTCCCAGTCTGGGCTGAGGCAACACTTTTTCCAAAGGCAGGTTGCCCTGGAGTAGCTGTGTGACCAGTGGATTGTTAGCCTCCACGGAGGAAAGACGGCAGCCAGAGCTCCCTGCGCTGGGGACTCTTTTCAGGGGGTCCGCAGCCAAGGAGATGGCCTCCTCCATGGGGGCGGAGGTGGGAGCCTTCAGGTTCTGTGCCTGTTGCACACTAGGGGTGACCTCTGCGGCCAGGGGAGGCAGCTCGGGGCCAGGGAAGTCTTCGGTGTCCATTCTAAAGCCCTTGTCTGCTTCGTGAGGTTCAGACTTCACCGGGAGAGGGACACCTGTCATGAGATTCCTGGGGTGGAGTTCTGACATGTGTGAGTAGCCGGCGTGTTCGGTTTTGATGGCCTTGGGACAGCCCTGCTCCAGATAGTCTTTCTGCTTACTTGAGCCAGAGTGACTAACCAGAGGCTGTCCTGGGCCCCTCAGCCCCTCCTCGTTCCAGCAAATCCGGTTGCCTGGGTTATATTGATTGCTACAGGTCGTGTCTGTTTCACTCTTGAAAGTGGCTGGGCCACGTGCCTGCTCAGCAAAGCTATTACTAGGAGCAGTGGCTTCGTTTAATTTATCTGCAACAACAAGGGGTCCTTCTTGGAGACTTGAGCAGGCCGCCTGCATCGTTTTACAGTCCTGTTTTGCTGCGGGAGCAGCAAGGAAACTGGGAGTGTGATCCACGCCTTCATTTGCAACTGGCTCAGGCCTGCTAATGACAGATACCTGAGGACACGCCATGGGCTGGATGGAGGCCTCTGTCCTCACTGACCGGCTCTGGAGGTCCAAGCTGGTTTCTGCACTTTCGACGGAGACGGTCAGAGACAACGTGGAGGCCAACGTGGTGCTGTGGTCAACGATGACTTTACATGGAATCGATCTGTTTATGGCTGCTGGTGCAAAGCCCCCCGGAGGCTGCTGAGGTTTCCCAGAATTCTCTGCCCTGTTTCGAAGCCCTGAATTTTTGTCCAAGCTTTCAGCACTCAACTTGGGAGGACTCTCGTAAGAGTTTATTGTTAGCATGCTTCCAGTAAACACTGCGACAGGTGGACGTGCAGCTAGAGCGTCCGTGACTGCTACCGAATCCCTGCAGCTAAGGGCGGCTCTCACAGTGGTACCCATGGGTCCGGTGGCTTGTTCTTCACTCCCAGGCATGGCTATCTTCTCAGAAGGAAATCTGCTGTTAATTCCCGACGGGGGAATCAAGACAGAGCTAGTGGAGAGATGGTTGGACAAGTTATTTCCAATGGAGGGAGTTGGCACAGAGGTGTACTGACTGGAGACTAAGTTACTAGCACTGCTGCTGGACAGTAGCGCCTGCTTGTCATCCATGGGGCTCGATACACTGCAGCCCTCTGTCGTGAGGGGGACAGGAGTGCTTTCAATACATTTTGGTATAATGGCTATGCACGGAGTGTCAGTTCCCTGGATGGTTTTTAACATGCTTCTATTACAAGCAGAAATCGTAGTGTTTGCACTGTCAACAGACATTAAAACAGAGGATTTATCAACAGAACTCACAAAGGGATGTTCTTTAATTGCTCCCGACATAGCAGTGCTGCAAACAGACACGGGGACAGAATTTTTATTAAAAAGCATGGGCGCACTGCTATTTTCAGAAGAGGTAGATGAAACAATTTTCTCAGATAAATGCGACACAGGTATATTTTCATCGGAACTATGCACAGATAAGTCAGTGGCAGCTTCCGGAAGCTTAGCTGGGTTAAGAGACTGCTGTAAGACAGGGGTGGTCTCCCGGAGGTGCGCGGACTTGTTGCTAGGAGATCTGCAGTTTGGATTGACAATAATCACACCAGTGGAGCCTTCGATTTTTGTCTCAGGCGTAGAAGAGACTTCTAAGCTTGAAGGCCCATCCTTTGAGCCGAGCGCAGGCAACCGGGACTCTTTAGTGGTCTGGAAGAGGTGGGCTCGGGCTTGATGCTTTGCAAAGAGCTTCGCCTTTGTCTGTTCTTTGATATGTGCCAGGGTCCTCGCCTTTCCACCCTCTCCTGGGCTCCCCATGGCTCCAGAGACGATGCTCGCTGCAGCGGCCACAGCAGCAGCTGCTGCTGCCTCTCGCTGGGCCCTTGCCTGCTGGGCCCGGGCCTTGATATCTGCAAGGGTCCTGGCTCCTGTGTTCCTCCCACCGCCGACCGACGTGCTAGGGGATGCGCGAGACTCTGGTTTGGAGACTGGCTGGCTCTTGATAATAAAAGGTGGCCCAATTTTGGAAAGCTGGATCTACAGGAAGGGGAGAATGGGAAGATAAAGTAGTCGGTACATGATCACAGAGGAGGCATGAGGAACGAGACAGTGCAAGAGGAGAGAAGGGCTGCATTCTCTCATAATGTGGCACGAACTACACCTAAATCCCCAAACGGCCTTTAGGGTATAAAGCTACAATAAATGTAGCATGCACGTAAAGTTAAAATTTCTAATCTCTGTTTTTCATCTACAGAAACATCAACCGGTGACTTCATTTGGTATGGAAATGAAACATCTTCTTAATGCCTCATATAAATGGAAACAAAATCCATGCTTCTTAAAATGAGGTTAGCTAAAAAAGACTTAGAGATATTTAGCTTTTAAATTATCTTCCTTGCTGGCATAGCAAACTAGGACCTTAACTATATGAGTTTCTCTCTTAATTTGACAAAGAGAAGAAAGCCCTTAGCCAAGAGGTCAAGAGCCTAGAATTCTCATCATGGTTCACTCAAAGGAAATCCGTGATCTTAGGCAACTCACCGTGTACCTCAGTTTCCCTGATGACCTTCCTGAGCCAGAGACCCTGTGGTTTTTGCATACTCCCGCACCGCCTAGCACACTGCCTCATACATGTGTAATGAGCACACAATAAGGGTTTGTAAACTCACTTGTAAAATGAGACTAGTTATGTCTGGTCTATTTCCTTCACAAGGCTCTTATAAAGATGGAATGAGACTATATTTGTGTGAGTGCTCTGCTTTCCAAAGGGGATTTGATAGCATTATCTTTTCATGAAAGCAAGAGCGACTCTGGTTTTCTGCCTCTAAGAGCAACTATGGGTTGGGCAGTTTCTTCTGACATCGGTAATCTGCAATCTGCTGAATTTCATAAATATCCCAAACCCACAGTGACCACCTACTCATGCTAATGAAAGAGACTCAGTCATCACCAAATTCAGAGGTACCAGGCCCAACACCCAACATCCCATAGCAATACCTCTGATGCCCTGTCACTGAAAACATCCTTAAGAGTCACAGATTTGTAGAGCTGGGAGGGTTCTCGTTAAAGCACCTCATTGTACAACTGAAAAACTGAACCTGTGGAGGGAAACTAGGCTGCCCTGGGGTCATATAACTAGTGAGCAGCAGGGAGAGCCTTTGGGCTCCCCATTCAGGGATGTTGACAGGTACTATGCCTCCCTGTTTTCCTCTCTCTAGGCAAGGCTTTTCCTAGAACACTTATATCTCTTCTTAACACATATATTGACACTATAAACTCCTGACATGTACCTATCAGTCTCAAATTATGCTTTGGAACTTTGGTAGAAGAAATTATCTTACTGAGCTATCTTATTTCTCATTTTCTAACTGGTGAGGTCTCTCTTCGAATCCAAAGCCTTCAAAGGAAAAATGAATTTAGAGAGAAGATTCAGTTTTTCCCTTTAAAAATTTCCTTTAGTTAAAAAAAAAATGCCTAAAATCATTAACAAAAATTAAGCCTAGATATACTGAAGAACTCAAGGTTGAATAAATATTAAATATACTTATGGGATCTATCTTCACGTAAAGCATATATTACATCGAAAACAAACTTTTCACAAGAAAAATTGGTCTGCTATATTTAAAAATATTTCCTATGACAAGTGTGCTTATATTTTCCCCAACGCATCAGAAATTAAAATGCATAGTAGAGTTTTAGTTGCAGCTTAATGTTTGTGTTTCACATCTCTCGAATCTTATTTAATAGGGGTTACTTTATTAAATAGAATAACTACAGCTACCCTCTTAGAAGTTAGCCTTATGGACATCATGAGTCACGTACAAGAAACAGATGTCAGATCAGAGCAAAACAGAAAGAGATTAAGAGAAACAAAGCTAAAATATGTTTATAATTCTAGACCAAACCTATGATGCAGTAATCCATTTTATTGTAAGACAATATAAATGGACTGAGATGAAAGCATCAAATAAATATAGATTATATTGGGTAGGATTCTTTTTTATTATTAAACAGAGTATTTCTTTTGAATTAACCTCAATTTTCAGTTTACTTAGGCAGAGTCAATTTATACACAAGGCTCATTTTCTCAGAGTTAAAACCTACCTGGGATCAGAAGAAAATATATAAATAGGACTGTCTGACTACAGGCTCCATTATTTGTAAAGTTAAATACCTCTTTACCATCTTGAAAAAATAAATAAAATAGGATCTGTATACCTATACATGTATAGCATTTTCCCTCAGGATGTATAAAGCAATTTCATTGATTTATTCAGGAAATATTTAATGAGGCTCTTCTGTAAGACAAGTCCTTTCTGCTAGGCAATGGTGGTGGTCAATGTTTGCTGGAAAATAACTAACCCAGTTACCTGTGCCTTCACCACCTTAGTGTTGGCCTCTGACTTTGGACTACTTTCCCTGGTCTTCTGGACTTTTTTAGGACACTGGATTATCTTTCAACTTTCCCCAAGTGTACGTAGGTCTCTGTCCTACACCTTGGAGTGCCCGAACAACCCTGTATCTCGTGGCCTCCAAGCTCCTCCAGGTACTCTTCTCCTTCCTCATTTCTTTGTTCTTAAATGCTGAGGTCTATATATATGTGTGTGTATCTAAACTTATCATATAAGCTCAGCTCACAGCCTTAAAAAAATCATTTTATATTAGACTGGTGTTGGAGTATTAGACTATAAACTGTTACATAAAACCTGGAGGGAAAGAAACCTTATTTAAAATGTGAAAACTCAGTATTTATATAGGAAAACTCTATCTACGGAATTGTCTTTATGGTTATTATTACTAGTCCGTACCTTGAGAGGCGGAACCCTGGGCTCCTCTCTGGGGGGCTGCCCTTTCTCAGGGGGGCTGCTGGGCGGTAAGTTCCGCACTGACTGATCATCTTCTATCCTAGCTCTCTTTTCCTTACAGATTCCGAAACTGTGCTGCTCTGCAGTTTTCCTCTTTGAGATCTCAGATTCTCTACTTTCATTTCTTATCCCATCAGGTGACTTGGAGGGCTCGGGTAACTTGGAAGAATGCGAGGTCTCCAACCGATTCTGTGAGCTCCCTTGCTTATGTGTTTTATTTCTAGAGCCTTCTGAAAATGAAGCCTTATCCACTGATGAGACATACTGTTTGTCCTGTAATTTAGCTGATGGAAGCTCATTTCCCTTACTCTCTGACTCGTCAGAAAAGACAGGTAACTCCAACGGTGAAGATGCCCCTTTCTTCTCTGTTCTTTGTAGGACATTATGATTTGCAACTTTTATCATTTCTATAGAAGGAAGTTCTGGAATCAAAGCAGGATAGGGCTTCTCAGTTTCAATGTGTGATTTACAAGGCTGCTGGTTCAGAGTTTTACTGTGCAATTCTTCGGACGGAAATGCTTCAGGAGCAATGGAAGAACCCATTTTGGTGGGTTCAGGAGTGTTTGATAGAGTCTTCTGTTGAGAGAGAAGGCCCTCGCCCAGCAGCTTGGCAGGGGCAGAGCCTTCATCTTTTTGTGGGGAGAGTGGTTCTTCAGAGATGGAAGGGGACTTTCTTTGCTGATGCACCATTCTGTCATTCATGGAAGAATTAGAAACTGGAGATATTTCTGAAGGAAGTGGCAAACTGGACATAAAAGTGGTCTCAGATGTGAGAAGCATGGAAGACACTGAAGACGTTTCTGATGTCAAAGGTAAATCTGACATGGGTGATGTTTCTGATGTTAAAGGTAAATTTGATACCGGGGATGCTTCAGATGTCAAAGGTAAATTGGACATGAGAGATGCCTCTGATATTTCAGGTGAAGTGGATACTGGAGAGATTTCTGACATCAAAGACGCATGAAGGTTTTCATCAGGGGGATTTCTCTGGTTATATTTGTCTGCATTTTCCGTGCTGGACACTTCAGAACAGAACGTTGTCTCAAGGGAAGCTGGAGTACACGAGTCCTCTGAAGCGGACTGGGCTTCCCCTCCTGGCGATGTCAGGCTGGTACAGGCTTCCTCTGGGCTCTCGGAAGAGAAAGAGGTTTCAGAGACGCAAGCATTTTCAGAAAGCTGTTCGTCGGGCTCACTCTGTAGCTCCATATCTACGGCAATTCCTTCGCTGGGAAACTGGCCTTCTAAAGGAGATGACCCTGTTTCTATTTTTGGAATACTGGTCTCTACTACAGCTTCTGGCTCCTTATGTTCTGTGTCACTGACATGAGTCACAGATGAAGTGGAAGGAATGAGAGAGTCACAGACTTCTAGATGATCAATGACAACTGACATTTCTTCCTGGGGGGATTCTGGTTTCTCTTCCACTTTAACTTCGATATGAGGCAAAGTTTCTAAAACCTCATTCATCATGACACAGGATTCCAAGTTATCTTCAGGAGGTGCTACTTGGGGCTCTTCATGAGAGTTGGCTGGACTTTCAGACCCCTCAGAAAATTCAGGTAGAGTCTTATGATTTTCATCCTGACATTCACAGATACTAGTCTCTACCTCTTCAGCAATTTCCTCCTGAATCACAGATTCTTCAGGAATCAAGATATCTTCTGATTCTGATTCTGCCATTACATCTTTACCTACAACTACCATAGCACAGAAATCCGGCTCTGGTGAAGTTGGACTTCTCATGCTTTTTGGCTGCTGCTCTTCCAGGGGAGTCTGTGCAGAAAGACCTGGGAGGCCAGTGGTTCCACATGAAGACCTACTCTCAGTGCCGTCACTGTTTGGTCCAGAAGTAAGCTTTATGGAGTCCTCTCTTGACATGCCCAACCTGGCAGAAATCAGAAATATTACTGTTCAACCATGAAACATGAGAGGTACAACTTGGATATATATATAAATATAAATATATATAAATATTGTAGTCAACAGGAGTAAATGAATCAAATTTATTTTATAATCACTAAGTAACATGCTTCATTTATGTAAACTAGTTTTTGATGACTTAGTTTTCTACCACTTTTATAATCATAACTAAAATAAACTCTACTTCTCTACTTCTGGTTAAGAAAGGTACATATTTTTATATTTATTTATTTATCAACTTATTTATTTTTGGTATAGACTTTTATTCTGTAAGCAAGGAGATATGAACTTTGCCAAGTGTTGGCAAAAGGAATATAAAACATACGTACTACAAAAGATTAGAAAATATGGGCAGAAAAGCAAAAGAATGTATAATATCTAAAGCTTTTTAAATCAGATATTAGCAATTATTATAGAAAGCTGCAGAGTTTTCAAAAGATGCAGCAAAGCAAATAAGATGAATGGAAGATGAGTATAGTGTAAAATCCTGAAATTGAAATGACTTTCAAAGTTAACTTCTCTTAAACCAATGTAAGAGTGTTACCTTATTTTAGTTTCTAAGTGTCTAACTTAAAACATTATGGAAATTTCACAAAAAAAGTAACGAACATATTTGGGGTCAACGAAGTTGATTCTACTAGGTTACATTTGTATACGGCGAGGCTTTAAAATTCTTTTCTGTGATCACTTACTGTAAAGATATTCCAGAAGAGATAGCAAAGAGTATCAAGAAATAATCCAATCTAATATTCATGTCATAAGGAAAGTTCATCAGAATCACAAAGATATTGTAAATCACTATGTTCTGTCACACTAAGTCACAATGTCAGCATCGCATGGTAAAGAAACATGCTGTTCTAAATGAAGTTAAATTAGAGAACAGACAATTACAAAGATAAGCAGAAAACAGACTTCTCTCTTCTGGAGAAAAGATATTTGAGTGAAGAAACACAGCTATAATAGTATTGAGGCAAGAAAATACCTCAGTGAAATCTCCTTCAACCTCTTACTTAAATCCTCAAAATGAAAGGGAAATAAAGTTGAACACATTCAGAAGGTTCTAGAAGACAGAAGATATTACCCTCATAATTAGTTTCTTTTCTTTCAACTTTCCCTAAGATGGGTTCAAAGTAAGCTATAATTTATGACTATCCTACACTGAGAGGAACAGAATAACTACATTACAGATTAATTTAAAGCAGAATAATCAACTAGAAATAAGGTCCCTTGAGGCCAGGCCAAACACCGATACTAGGGTTAGGCGTAGAATATACAGTATCTATCCACTGGCAGCCAACTTTCTGCTGGTTGGTTAGTAAGGATATAATACACATATTAGTTTATATTAATATGTTTAATATTTAATATTAAATATCATATATGCAAATATATGGAAAACAGCACTGTATAAAATATGCCTAGGTCAACATTTTATTATTTTCTTGAAAAACTAGATTTAAGATGGTATAAGGCATGGAAGCTTGATTTTCCCAGCATACCGCATACCACCACAAAATAAAACACTAAAGCCCAGAAATATAGACTGCAAATCAACAGACCAACTCTCATAATTCTGACTTAGCATTTATATGGTTGATCTCTAACTAAAGCAAATCTAGAACAGTACTATGTTATAAGGAAAGTTAGCGTCAATAAGAACCATAATAAAGAGCTCAAACAAAGAGCTGAAAACTACAGCAGACAAATCTTAACTAGAGGGGAGTTGGGATGCAACATTCCTGGGAACACTTAAGTTAAAAGGCACATGTCAACTGAAAATTATCTGACACTAGGAGAAATAATCCCTAACATACGGGGAAGGAGAGGTAATCTAGAAGTAACAAAATTAAAAGGTGATCAATGAAATATCCAAAATACATCGGTTATTCAATGTGTAATCAAAGACAGGAAAAGACAAGGAAGAAGTTCAGTGATGTGAGGGGACAGAAACTCTATGGATGAACTACAGCAATAAAGGGTCAAGTAGAAGAACTGTCTGAGAATTCAGAGCTCCAGGACGATGACACACTTACTTACAGTATTGTAGCTGTCAGTCCCACATGCATGGGAGTCTGGAAACTCCCAAAATTTTATGTAAAAAAATTATGTGTCAACTTTTCTGAGAAGGAATTGCAGCATTAAGACACTGAGCAAATTACTGAACCACACCTTGTAAACCTGGGAAAATTAATTTCATTAGTTTCCTAGCCCCTTTTTTAATGTAAGAATAATAATGGTATCCACCTTATAGGACTGTTGGGCAGGGTAAGTGAAATGATACCTGCAAAACTCTTAGAAATAGATTAGAGCCAAGGATGCTCAAAGATGACTTGAATGGAGAGCTCTCTGGAACACCTGGTCTCTAGGGATCAGGCCTCCTGAGGGCAGAACCCAGGCAGCCCTACAAATGTCTGCACTTCCAGCAAGTAGTGTCTCGCACAGATGAGATGTTGGGTCAATTTTGCTGAATTGAAAAAAAAAAAAAAATAGAGGGCCTGGCACTCAACAACTAAGGACCAGTGCTTTGGAGGGAACTGGCTCAGTGATCTTTTGCCAGCACCGAAAAGGGTGCTCTCAACACTGCCTTTGTCAGACAAAATGTGAGGAGGCCTCCTGAGTTGTCTTAATGTCATCCTCCAGGGCCCTTAATCCTGCCTGGCACCAGCACGACCTGGAGAGCATCTAAAGATGCATATTCCTGGGCTCGACCCCTGGAGACTCCCAATCAGTACGTCTGGCACGGGTCCTGGAAAACTGTGTCTATGTTTAAAAGCTCCAATGATGGGGCACCTGGTGGCTCAGTTAGTTAAGCATCTGACTTTTGATTTGGGCTCAGGTCATGATCTCACAGTTTGGGAAATCGAAACCAAATCCGTGCTGACAGCAGGGAGCCTGCTTGAGATTCTCTTTCTCTTTGCCCCTCCCCTGCGCACACACACGTGTGCTCACTCTGTCCCCCTCTCAAAATAAACGTAACGTCACATCACATCACATCTCCATTGAGGGTTTTGATGCAGCCAGGCTTGCGTAATAATGCTGGTGACAATATATGAAGCCTGCTGCATTTTTAATTTTTGAGAAAACACATTAATTATCTCCTATTAGTTCTGTTTAAATTTGTATATGCATTCAGGGTCCCAGGATAGTAACTGAATGCAAGCCTTCCTACTTGAGGGTACTGCTAGATAGGACATTCCACCAAATGCTGGTCTACTGAGGAAGCAGGTGTTAATTACGAATTCCTTTTCAAGAAGAGCACTCATATGAGCCTCCTGGCATTGTTTTCCCTGTTTCTAGGGGGAAATGTTATGAAATTAGATCAAATGGTACAGATTTTGTCACCTGCCACCACTTCAGTATCATTTACACAAAACAACTCTTAAGCATCAATTGTGCATGTGGGAGTTCAAGCATAAATTCCTTTCCAAGGAGGATCTAAAGTCTGTCCGCTGTCAGCTCCTAAACCCTTCCTCCTTTGGTAGGGACCCTGTGGTCTCTGAGACTCTAATTCTGCTCCAGCAGGATACGTGCCGTCCCTTCTAAATGTGAGGCAAAGGCAAAATCACTTTCGATTTAATTCAGTCACTACCACACTTATGTGTGGCTGGTTTTATTTTAAAAAGAAACACACACAAAGAAAAATAATAAACTAAAAGCTGATTACACCCAAAAAGGAAGATGGACGGGGTGAAGTGTAATACCTCAGGCTCTCTCTAGAACAAGGACTAAACCCTGTGTATATGCACAGTCAACATTTTAGGGGAAAATGGATGTGTCTAAAACGATTTATCTCTGAAGTATTTGTTAATGAATATACGTGGATTAAAAACAGGAGAGTTTTACTAAAATCTAGTTAAGAAAGCCATAATGGACTTCTATCAGATTTCATGTGCTATTTTCAGTCCAAAATGAATTTTCATGGACAGGTTATAAACCCGTGAAAATACATTTTTTAAAACTTTAAGTGCTGATATGCCGCTATAATTTTACCTGCGATTTCTTACACTGAGGGACTATTGCCTTTTATGGCAGCCTTATTAAGCTTTACAGCATATGCGTGCGCTATGTGAAGCAGAGAATTACACTTTCATTTCCTTCAGAGAGAAATGAGAAAAAAATGCTCTAGTACTTACTTTTCTCCATAAAACCTTTCAAAGAATTTTTCTTTCCAAGGCTCTGTTTTCTTTTCCTTCTCAATTTCTTGCCTTATCCGCAACTGCATTTCTGGAGTAAACTCTCCTAGAAAGAAAATGTTTATGTATGGAGTAAGAGTGGCCATAGCTTCTGCCAATTAATAAAGAAAATGTGTAATTAATTTGAGTAAACTTTTATGGATGTTGAAAAGTAAAAGGTTGAGTACTGGTATTTCTACAGCTTCTCTTTTTATGAACATCGCTCAAACAGCCATTTAGCCCTAGATGAACTTTAAAACCCTCAGCACATATACTGTATGGTAAGGACTGCAGATGAAATAGTGTCTATTCAGTGCCCTTAATGAAATCAGTCTAGTGGGAGAAGAGGCACACAAATTGACTATAATATAATGTCAAAAGCCCTGTGTGGGTCATAAGAATAAAGGTAGTGAAAGTATAGAAGAAAAGGCACTTAATTCTGCCTGAATCAATTAGGGAAGACCACGTACAGGAAATGGCTCTTGAGTTAGCTTTTGAAGGATGACCAAGCTTTTATAAAGTAATTATCTCACAAGGCACAGAGATACGAATATGTATATATATGTTCTTTTGAGTGGCCAACGTGAGCAGAATGTAGGAGTAGGAAGAAATGAATCGGGAAAGGTAGGCTGAGGTCAATTAGCAAATACATGGCTTAAAGAGAGTTCGACATTTTCCCTGGCAGAGACAGAGGGAGGTCCTGATGGCCTTCACTCCGGGAGGAACATGGTCAAGTAAATGGCTCAGAAACAAGGTGAAGACACAGGGGACTCCAGCCAGGAGGCTGGTGAGCAGCACAGACGAGAGGCGGAGAGGACAGTCAGGCAGCGCCGGCGGGAGGGTGTGCAAGGGGATTCAGATTCACAGCACAACTAACACTTCATGACCGGTCGGCCTGGGGAGAAGGAAGACGACCAAAGAGATCATCAAGTTTCAAAGCGAGGAGCTCCGAGGACAGTGGTGACATTAACAGAGATGGGAGACAAGGGAGAGCAGATAGTAAAGGGAAGACAGTGACGTTAATATCGGCATGATGGTTTTAGGGTGCCGGATATCAGGCAGGGTGATCCGGCAGGCACGTGGACTAGAACACAGGATTAGGAAAGAGGAGCTAGCCAGAGGCACATGGGCCATGCACCAAGGCGGTGAAGGAGGCTGGTTAGTGAATGTGCACAGCTACAGGAGAAAATGCCAGGGGAGAAAATGGAAGAGACATCAACACGTATCATCAGATGGAAGGACTCAAGTCCCAAAGGAGGCTGAGGGATGGCTTTCAGCAATGTGGCCGCAGGAAACCATTGAAAATACATTATGAACATTGAAGGTAGATGGTTTCAACTTGGATGACGTAAAAAGAGAGAGAGAGAGAGAGAGAGAGAGAGAGAGAGAGCGCGCGATTGCAGAAGGAACATGAAATGCCAGGAATAAGAAGAGAAGGACACTGCCTTTGCCCTTACAAAAAGCCCGTAGTATTTTCTAGGAGGGATTATTTCGGTCCTGTACAGCAGGGCCACACCAACGGGAACAATGTGAGCGAGTAAGGGAGTAGAAATGTGGTAGCACTGGTTATGTTGAGTCTTTTGAGAAGAATAAGATGAAGTGGTGGCTTTAGAGGAAGAAAGTATTAAAAGAAGATTCTTTAAGCTCTAGGACATTAAGAGAATACATAATGCCTCAAAAAAGTAATTAGAATTCCCATCCAAAGAGGGTCTAGCTATCTCAAAAATTTTTATTCTGTTCCAGGTAACCTTGCATTTCTTTCAAAAATATCAGACATCAAAAATTCCAAGGATAACAAAGAATCCGTGAAACCATTTGGAAAAGATTGGGAGTGTTTACTAAATTGAAGTGTACTTCAGGGGAGAAAAGGCTCAGAAATCAGAGAAGGGCATGAAGCTTGGTACAGTGTGCATACTCAAACATGTCAAATAATAACGGAAAAGAGAAATTTACCTTCTGCCAGTCGCTGTTTCCATCCCTGTGCTGCATATGCAAAGAATTCATTATTCAGAGCTGAAGAACTGAGGCGTAAAATTCCATCGCTTCCCATCTAGGAAATAAGCCGAGAAAAACAAGATGCCATCAAGAATAACTCAAAGCAAAAGTACATAGGAAAGAAGGGAAAACTGAGGGTGGGGGTGTGAGGTAAATAGCGTGGGGTAGAAGGGAGGACAGGGACCTAGCAGAAGGTGAATCTCCTGGTAGGAAGAGTGCATTCTACGTTGACTATTATAGTGACAAAAATACATGAATTTAAAGGAAATCTTTATAAGGGCATTTCCTTCACTGATCCCTATGTGTGGGATTTCATCAAAAACAGTTTTATATCTTTATCATTTCAATGTGCCCTAAATGATACATTAGAAGTCAACATGTTTATACCTTTAGATTGAGTTTATAAATTAAGTTTTCTAAAATTTGTGAAAGCTAAAGAAATCCAATCTGGACTCTTCTCTGCGGAGATTTAGACAACAAAAAGTTCTAAAACATTAAAACAAATACACTTACACTGTCATATATACCCCATCCCACTCTTCTTTCCAATTGGGACACACACAAAAAACAGGGAAAGGGTAAAATATGGGTAACTATATGCTAGTAACTTTTTTCCTCAAACACACGAATTTTTTAAAACTCACATGTAGAAGCGATTCGGATAAGTATCATCAACCTGGATGCTTCTACCATCCCCGTTATTTCGGGCACCTTCCGTGTGCATGTAGTCTGCTTGCTGACAAGGGGATAAAAGAACCGGCGTGGCCCTTGACTGGCCGCTCAAGTGGTTGAGGAGTAAAGATGAAATAGTGTTAAGCATTAGGTGTGTGGGAATTAAGAAGGGCGAACAATAAAGGCTGAGGGTTGATATCTAGGTGGATAAGAACTTGATGCCAGAGGCAAAGCTGGTGCAGAGCCTTGCAAGATAGGATCTGAACAGAATGGTTTGAGAGAGAAAGCATGTAGCGTACAGTCAGCGTGGCCAGGAGCTTTCCTGCAGAGGCAGGCCACCACACACAACCTGTAACTGGACCACGGAAGAAGGTGCGGGGTGCTTTAGCCTGCTGGGCAAAGGCCTAGCAAACTGGAGCTCCAATCACCTTTTCAAAGACTGCCTCTTATTCCCATAGACACACTTCATGAGTACTAAGCCCCAACCGTCATTGCTACCTGAGAACACGCCCAGGGACTGCTCATCCACATGTTCATTTGTTTGCGGCCCTTTCCATACTCCATGTTCACCACTGAAATACTATCACCCTCCTAAAATTTCACTCAAATAATGCCTTCCTGAATACATCAGATGAACCATCATTTAGGCAAAGGAGAATACTGAATCTAAAAGTAAATAGTATATAACTATTCTAACTTGGATAATGATAGATCAAATTCAGAAGAGAGACACTGAATAAACATGAGGGATGCTGAATGCTGCCATCCTGACATCCACAGAGACCACAGAGTTGACATTGTGAGTTTCTTCATCGAAAAAGATACTGGCAACCATGTGAAAATATTCAAGTCTCAGGGAAGACTTCATTCATTCATTGAACCATCGTTTACTCACTCACAGCTATTTCATCTGCATTCAACAGACACTTATTAAGCCACTCATATGAACCTGTGTACTTGGCTCTTGTATACAGTGGCAGCAAGAGAAAGCCCCTGCCTGTATATTGAATATGTTCTACATATAGCAGGTACTTTGGGTCCCTGTATCTCTCTTCCAACCGCCTGAGTTCAGCGTGGCGGTACTACAGTTATATCACAAAGCCAGTATCCCCCCCTCAGGGTCCTCCCACAGCCCCCAGATCTGAATGGGTAAGTGGCCCCGCCCCCATCCTCTGACTGGACAACTGTAGGACTTTATGCTCTGGAATGCAGTATATGCACTGAGCTGATGGATACCATTTAGTATTGTGTCCCCAGCAGCTGAACTACATGGGCCTGGGAACCAAGGGGTGGAATGAACAAAGCTTTGTACTATCACTCTCAGGAAACCACTGTCAGACTGTGTACTTTCTGTCCCCACACAGACACAACAGACATATGGTTCAAGACCATGTGAGATTAAAAGCCCATGCTCCTGTGGAAGAATCATTTCTACTATGTCAGGGTTTCTCAGCCTTGGCACTACCATCATCTAGGTTTAAAGACCTCTTTATTGTGACAGCTGTCCTGTGTGTTATAGGCTGGTGAGCAGCATCTCTGGCTTCTACCCACCAGATAGCAGTAGCAACTGTGAGAAGTATTAAGTGTCTTCAAACATTACTCAAAGTTCCTTGGAAGCAGACTCACCCCCAGTTAAGAATGATTGCACTATTGGACACGGGCTCCATGTTACACAAAACTCTGCCTGATTACACTGTGCCTGTGTCTTTGTGTCACGGATCAGCAGGCAAGGGGAAGACGTACTGGACGGGGGGATACTTGGCGGCACGGGGGAGGAGGACTGCCGCCATATTGTGGAGGCAGAGAGAAGGACATCGGGAGTGCTGGAGATTCCCCGGGACATCTGGCGGTGCTTCTGTGTCAGGTGGTAACCGTGAATATGGACTACAGCAAGGACAGCTTGAAAGGGAAAGGCAGCCAAAGGCTCAGACTCCTCAAAGATGTGGCAGTTTGGGACACTTCACTGGGAAAACTAGCAGAGTCACTAGTTGAGTGTGAGGAAATCCAGAAATGGGTGTCAGAGAAGGGAAATGACAAACTTCAGTTACAGCCTTAAGAGCAGCTTGAGACCAGTGGGGCCTGCAGCTGGTCCACTAACCCCCTGGTCAAAAGTCTTGTTCTTCCCTCCCTCTCCCCCAAAGTATGACCGGCCACTCGTTAGAGTGACAGAGTGAACTTAACAGGAAGCACAACAAGGTCTGAGTGGTGCAGAGGCAGACAGGATGGGGTATTTGTGATTCTACATCTAGCCTACATGAGTACAGAGCATCTGAGACAACAAAGGACACTTGCTCTGTCCAAGCCTACAAAATTCTAGGACTTTCCCAGATGCAGATGCAACCTGGAAATGCAGAGGCTGGCCCCGGGGGCAACTCCCAGTCTATGGGAGACAAGGTTTCGTCCTGGCAAAAGGTCCCTGCTTTCCTGCTGTGCTGTGACAGTTTGGGACTCCTTCTACCATTTTCCTAGAAAGTCCTCCACAGAACTGAGACCAGGTTATCTGGAAAGTTTTTCCTCTCCTCGTCTTCATATTATCTAATCCCTGGCTTCTGCTTCCAAACTGACCAAACTTAAGTTCTTTTTCTGGTCTCCACTTTTGGAGGGAAGGGGCAGGAGAGGATCCTACTTAAGACTTTGAATCTAAGAGGTTTGGGCTTTATCCTCCATGTGGAAATGGCCCAGCGAATGTACCATATAAGATAAACCTGAGCCTTGAGGCAGGGCTTGAGTCAGCATGATGCCTTAGGCTAGTGGAGTCCAGATGCAGGTGTGCCCCGACTTACCTATGCATGTTAACTGCCTTTTCAGTGTGTGCCACGATGGAAGAGAGGTCTGAAGCACTGTTCTAGGTGATGAGAACTACCATCAAAAAGGTCTAAGCCTAGCAAATGTCCCAAAAGATTTGTGTTTAAAATAATTCTGTTACCTTTAAAGAAGATGGGATGCAGAGGAACGCAGAGATACAAAGGCATCGCTAGAAGGAATGAAATCCTTCCATAAAAGGTAATAAAAGAAAGGCAAATGTGAGATGTTCAGGACTGGGTGGAGAGCTTCGGGACTGAGGCGGTAAAGACATTGGTAGATATTTCAGCAGATGTCACACAGGGTCAGTATGCTTCTTGGAAAAGGGGGTGGATGAAAAGGCAGCTAAGCCTCAGTACGAGTCTTCAAGCAATGCTATGAAGGAGGTCTGGCAAAGCCCAGAGGATGAAGAGAAAGTCCATTTGAATGATACCTCTAAGAATTCTGAAATTTTCTACGAATATTGACTCTGAATCTGTCTGTGGTTTGGGAACCTTGAGAAAAAAGCAACTTCACTTGAAAACACTAAAAGGGAAGTGGTATTCTGATTGTATAGATTTTAAATAGGACTAGTAGGTGGAAGGCAAGTTCCCTGGAGAGGTAAAGAAATTTACTTGCTATGAAGTGCATTTATAGAAGGTACAATGAATAGGTTGGCATTTTTCTGTATTTGAGGACATGCATGGTGCCTCATCTTCTATAGTCCTGGCAATGCCTAGCTGCCAAATGGAAGGCACTCAAATAAATGTTTATTGCTGCCCTTGCTCTGTGTAATGAAAGATTTAAAATTTAACTCCAATAGCTGATATGCTAGATTTTAGTTGTATGTACTTCCCAGGCCAAGGGCATGATTAGTTATTAATTGAAATCTCAGCATAATTTTAAGACACAAAGAAATACCAGATCCTAACTAGGTCTGACAGCGTCTCAAGATGTCAGTGCATGAAGAGCCGAGGCAATGTGGAATGAACACATTCAAAAATATGTAAGCTAGAGCTGAAGGAAAATGTGTTTTTTTTTTTTAAACACAAAAATAATATTAACTGCCAGACTTCCAGCCTGTATGAGACAGCACAATTAAACACTAGGGCTAAATTGGACCTAGGAAATACAAGCCAATAAAACTTTTAAAATACACTATTAATTTTATGGCCTTTAAGAAATACTGTCCAAAAGACATAACATTTTAATGAGCTGGAACAATAAACATTTCTGAAAGGTTTATTTATTTATTTATTTATTGCCGAGCCATAAATTCTTGTTTTTCGGATTACTCACACCAGAAATGTTCATTCTAAAAACTCCCTTAACCCTCTCATAATGAAGTGTCTATCTAAGCTATTGATAAATTATGCTTCCTTTTTAATTAGGAGGAAAAAGACCTTGAACATTTTAGTTGTTACAGAGGAAAATAAATATTAGGAGAGGGAAATGCACTCATGCAGAGATCGTTTCACAAAGGTTTAAGCTTCTTACTGGTGAGTGTATCATTTGTCTTTGGTATTGATTTTAATAACATCCATTTTGTGGGGTGGACGTCAGTGGGATTCAAAGGGTTAAAATGCCAACACTACTTGCACACTATCCCGTTTTTGAAGTTTGATGAATTTTAATTCTGTACATGAATATATCTATATTTAATAATAATCCTTTAAAAACTTCTAATATACTCTTTATCACTTTTTTCTTATTTTAGGTTTCTTGTAAGGGATTCAGAACACATATGTGGGCTGCAAAGTGGAACAGTGAGAGATGTGTCGGGAGAGTTAGAAAATAGCCAGACACTAATGGGACACCTAGATACACTAAGCAATGTGGATTTCATTCTCCAGACAATGGGGAGCCACTGCATGCGGAGGGTGCCCAGGGAAGCAGGCTGCGGACTGAGATGGGGTGATCAGGATGGGCCTCTCGAATGCTCACGACTGGTGCGGGATGTCCTTCACGGGGGCACCTGGGAGAAGTGGGGAAGCAGTCACGCAGCCACGTGGGGAAGAGTGTGCCAGGTGAAGGGGCCTGAGCACCTGGAGACACGCCGGGGAGTGGGGGGGCGGGAGCTGTGTGGACAGAAACATGCCGGGCCTCAGACCCACCGACTGGTGCTTCCCCAGCGTGAGCAGAAGTCTTGGAGCGATTCTGGTCTGAGGAAGGGGCAGTTCTGGCATTTCAAAAGGATAGCTCTGACTGCTGTGTCTAAAAAAGACTTTAGAGCAGCGCCATCCAACAGCAATATAAATGTCAGCTCAGATGTGATTTCAATTTTTTAGCAACCACATTGAAACAGTAAGAAGAAACATGAAATTAATTCTAATACCACTTTTTATTTAACCCGAACTATCCAAAATGTTACTGTTTCAATATATAATCAGTATGAATGAAGGTATTTTTCATTGTTTTTGTACAATAATGCTTCAATATCCAGTGTATGTTTTAAAACACCTCTGTTCAGATCGCCCATGTTTCTCCTGCTCAGCAGCCACTGGAGGCTGGTAGCTGCTGCACAGGACGGCACGTTTTTCGGTGATAAAGACTCCCCAAGACACACGTATGCGTATGTAGATACTGTGATAATCCAGGAAAAAGATGGTAGTCTCTTGCACTAGGGTGACAACAGGAGAAATGGTGAGAAATGCCGGAGTCTGATTATATCCTGGGGGTTGAACCCACAGAACTTAATGATGGATTGGATGTGTGGTATGAGAGAAAGAGAACAGGCAAGGATAACAAAGCCTTTTTCTTTGGCTCTTTTACAATTATGAGATTTCTATTTACTAAAAGGAAGAAGACAGTGGAGCCTGGGTGGCTCAGTCGGGTAAGTGTCCAACTTTGTCTCATGTTATGATCTCATGGCTCGTGAGTTTGAGCCCAATGTCAGGCTCTGTGCTGACAGCTCAGAGCCTGAAGGCTGCTTTGGATGCTGGGTGTCCCTCACCCTCCCTCCCTCTCTCTCAAAAATAAACAAACATTTAAAAAAAGGAAGAAAATGGGAAAAGGATGTATGGTGTTATTGAGATGCTGATTACAACGCCAAGCAGATGCCTCAGATCTATCATTCTGCATACAGTGTAAGGGATGCCCTAAACATAGGCAAGTCTAGGGACATGGTCTCCTCTGTCAAGAATCATCAAGAGAAGGCCTAGGTATAAATGATGAAGTCTTAAGACTGTTCAGGCAATGGAAGTAAAGAGAAGGGACCTATTCAAGAAAGATATAGAGCCCAGACTATTGTGGCTGATATCGTATGTAGTGGGTGGTAAATGAAACAAATGTGTAAATGAGTTTTAGACATAAGGCTCAGATAATCTGGTGGAAACTGGTAGCAGAAATCAGGACAGGAAAAGGGACATGGAAGAATGGTATTCTGGACAAAGAAATGATGGATTTTGTTCTGGTTATGCTGACATAAGGATATCCTGAAGACATCCGAGCAAAGATATCTAATTAATAACCAAGACTTAAAGAGGTTCAACAGTAAGAGATGAATCAAACAAAGAAAACTAGTAATTTTTGGCAATGAACGTGTACTTGAAAACATGGATATGGATGAGAACCTGCATGAAGAATTTGCTGAAAGAAAGAAAAAAAAAAGATGCTGAAAGAAAGAAAAAACACTAATCTAGAAGAAATGGGCAGAAAATATAGATCCTGCTAGGAAAGCTGAGCAAAAGCTGTCTGTCAGAGGTAGGAGGGGAACCAGAACAAGGGGCAGCAATGCAAGGGAAGAAAGTGATCTGCACCGTGTGTGTGCTGGTATTTATTGAGCCATGTAGAATTATTTAGGTCAACAGTATGTGCAGTACACTGTGCATGCTGTTGTGTCCAATAAAAAAAATTCCATAGAGTCTTTACAGCAAAGACAACAAGGCAGTGGGAGATCAGACAGGAGACAAATGCAACAGCCAAAGAGTGACAAGCAGATGAAGCATGTAAGCTGTCGTCACCAACGCTCTTATACCTGATCAAGCACCCAGAGCTCTTGTACTATGTACCCCAGCAAGAATCACAGTGTATTCATTCTCTCTAAAGGGTAATTTTTCATTTTTTACCTTTTCATCTAATAGGATTCAGGTGGCTCAGGAGACTCCATATGCTTAAGGGTTATACATAAGGGAAGATACAATTCTTTAAGCATGAAGTTAGACATAAAAATGAAAGAGGACTGCCGAGAGAGAAAGGGTCAGTAAGGGGGACAGGACAAACAACAGACTAAGGACAATCTGGCCAGTAACTTCTGAATGCTATTTCCAAAATGGCATTAAGGTAATATTCCCTAAACTATATTTTACAAAATAGGAATTTTAATAGGTAATTTTAATTTAATGGGTAATCCATCTAAAAGGAAACTGATTCTGCTCCAATGAATATGGCTTATATTTACTAAATATGATTAAATAGTTTTCCTTACTATAAGTATTTCCTAATATACCATAGTTTATTTTAAACATCCAAGAATATGTCTATCAGGCATCTTTCCCCAGGTTTTTAACCCTGTAATCCTCTCACAGAACAATGACCAGTTTCTCATGGCACAAGTATTCTCCAGAACACAATCTGGGAAATGATGCAGTGAGAGTTGAAAGTCAGTCAGAAGCAATCAAATGAAATAAATGTAAGCACAGTGCATTTGCACAGACTAGATACGAAATCCCTATTGAACGAACAAGTGGACAGAAATTTCTCTCAGATCTGGACACAGGATAATTTTCATTACATTGCAAACCTCAAATGTTCAAAATAAAGAAAATAGTGAAAATAAACTTGGATAATATTATGCTAAGTGAAATAAGTCAGAGAAAGAAAAATATCTGGTTTCACTTACATGTGGAATTAAAAACAAAACAAAAGAATAACAAAAAACCCCGCACTCTTAAATCCAAACTGGTGGCTGCCAGAGGAGAGTGGGTGGGGGATGGGTGCACTAGGTGAAGGGGAGTCAGAGGTACAAACTTCTAGTTATAAGAGGAATAAGTCGTGGCGATGAAATACAAGCATCAGGAATATAGTTAATAATACTGTCATGATGTTGTATGGTGACAGAGGGTGACTACACATATTGTGGTGACACCGAGTAATGTATAAAATTGTCAAATCGCTATGTTGCAGACCTGAGACAAATACAGCACTGTATGTCAACCATACTTCAGTAATAAGTCTGAGCAGCTAAGCAATGGTTTCATAAAGTAGTGAATACCTCTAAAGAATGTAATGGATGAATAATAAGCTTTAGTGTACAGGCCTGAACAACTTCAAGTCGAAAACCCACTTCAGGAACAACCATTTGGCATTCTGTTTTAAAAAAGACAACAAAATTTAAGTAAATACACCAAGTTTTCTTTTAAAAAGTAGAGATTGTAATTTTAAAGTTGTAACCAAGATTATCTGTAATTACATGGAGGTTAAAGAAAAAAGAATATTATACCACGTCCATCCTCTTTCCACCTAAGTAAACATATATACACATGGAATTAAGCGAACAAAAGTAAAATCAGAGAGAATGTATTACCCCAAAAAACCAACATTTAGACAGAAAAGTAGGAGGCTTTTGTGTCATCACTGTAATGGCAGGGCTTTAAAGGGGGTTTTATCATAAAAGCGTCTCTTCTGAACCAAGCTGATGCCTTTTCTGTTAATTGTTGTTGGGGGAATCACTGCCGAGCACTAGGGCAAAAATCACAAGGTACCGAGTTCAGCATGGAAGGGCTTAGGAGATGGAGGTTCCCTCATACTCTGAATGATGCCAGCTGAAATGCTTAACTAGAATGAGGTTCTTTAAGCAGAGGAATACAAAGGTTAATTATTCAATGAGATTTTGTGTACATAAATTGAAAGGGCTTTGAAACTAAAGAAGACTATAAGATGGCATAATGGTAACTAATCTGTGGGAACAGCTTATTGCCTCCTCATTAACAAATGACAGAAACATATATGCATATGAATCTATCCACCTGTATCTATATATATGTATGTGTATCCATGCATGTACTTATATGCATATAAGTGCGTGTTTGTTGGGTGTACATCTCCCCTCAAAAAATGTGGTTTTCCTGGTTGTATATGCAGTAATTGTGAGAAAATTTTTTATTTTTCTCTTATCGCTAGCAAATTCCTTTTTCCATTGCTTGGGGCTTGAGAAATTGCTTGCCAGCATGTCTTGCTCTAGGGATGGGCCCTGCAACCTCTGATTGAACATTTCCTCTGTGGACTTGGAGGCTTGGGAAGTCATCTCCTGGGGAGCACCGCCTTTCTCTTAGAATATGCAAGAGATCCCCCCTTCTCCCCGCAAGAGATCCCATTTTAAAAGAGAACCATTATCTTAGCCAAGTAGTTACATTGCTTATAAATCGTGTTTCCAGAGGAAAGAGAAAACTTTGTGTTTGTTGGGTGTTTATGATGTGAAAAAAATCTTCATATTGATTCTTAAAAAGCTTTCCATTATTGAGTTTTAATTACTATACTTACATGAGAAATGTCTTAATCTTCCAAACAATACTATTAACAACACTGACTGATCATTTTCTAATGACCTTATTCTACGCTTTTACATACTGGCACCTTTTCTAAGAATCATCCTGTTCTCAGATTTTAAAGGGAGGAAGCTCCATTCAAAGTGCTATAATGTCTTTAACGTTTTAGCAGTTGGCTCAGAAGAAATAGAGCCTGTGATGAAACAGGTGAGAATAAAGGAAATAAAGATGTCTAATGGCAAAAATAAAGTCATTGGCAGATTAAGCACTGTTCAACTTCTCAAAACTACAGAAGTATAAGTTTTTGTGCTTATATGATTCATCTCTTTAATTTTGTGGACAATTGAGACAATTTGACAGACCTTGATGAGAAGTGATTTTTTACACACATGCAGATAAATAAAATTTGAACAAGTTTTAGCATATATGAGAATGTGTACATATCTTAAGGGAACATCTCTCTTATAACTGTATTTTCATCAATGTTCCCTCTGTGGGCAGGAAATAAAGAAAACTTCCAAGGTATTCAACCATGAAACAGAATACTAATGCTTTAGTTAGTAAAAATCAAGCTGATGCTCTTGTATAGATAAAATAAGCTTATGTCATAATGTAGTGGGAAGCAATGACTCACTGTTTCTACTTGTAATACACTGAACAGCTGTGTTTAAGTGACTATCTATTAGTCACTCATTTCTTTAACAAACATTTCATAAGCATCTACTATGTGCCAGGAACCATGAAGTGGACACCTTCTGCTACCACAGAAGCCTAGCACCTAGAGTTAGAGAGGAAAGGGTAAAGTCGCTTTTAGTAGTATAGGGACACAGAGAAGGAAAAGCACTATGAGACCCCTAGGCCTGGGTATCTGGGATGTTTTTCTCAGTTCTCAGTTCTCAGTTTTTATTTCCCCCTTTGTAATCTGCTAATATTCATGCCTGATGGTACCTCTTTCCTGCTCTCTACAGCAATGGCTCTCAATCCACTTTTGTTCAATAATAACTAAAATCAATAATTATAATAACTATTACTAATTTCTTACCTACAACAAATCCTGAGGGTAGATAAGTGGCGAAGCAGGATTTAACACCCCCAAATGATACTCTTTATATCATATGGCTTCCTTTAATTAACATGCAGTCTTTCATTCTTCCACTCAAAATCTTTATATGCTAGGTGCTAGAAATACAGTAATAAAAAATATATGGTCCTTGTCCTATTGACAAACTGTAATGACAAATTGTGTTAAGATCCCTGAAGGAAAAATAACAAACACTCTAAAAGAGTGTTCTAGGTGCAGTTGTATGCAGGTAGCTTGTCTCTGAAGTATTGATATCTAAGCAGAGATGTTTAAGTGAAGGATGGGGAGGTGTGAGCTCTGAGGTGAGTAAAGTAGAAGACCAACAAAATATTATCAAACTGAATTTAAAAATACACTGAAAGGATCACAAACTGCAATCAAGTGGGCTTTAGTTCAGAGATTAAAGGATGGTTCAGTATCTGCAAAGCGATCAGTGTGACAGACGCCACTAACAAAACTAAGAAGGAAGACTGTCTGATCATGTTATGTTTATGTCTGCTCATTTATTTTGAGAGACACAGAGATGGCATGAGTGGAGGAAGGGCAGAGAGGGAGGGAGAGAGAGAAAATCCCAAACAGCTCCTCACTGTCAGTGCAGCTCCCAACGCGGGGCCTGAACATAAAACTGAGATCATGACCTGTGCTGAAACCAAGAGTCAGGTGCTTAACTAACTGAGCCACCCATGCACCCCTGCTCATTTTAATAAATACATAAATATCACTTGATAAAACTCAACATCCATTTATGATAAAAACTCTCAACAAAGTGGGTATAAAGGGAATGACTGTACTAATAAATAGCATATACGACAAACCCACAGCTAACATACTCTGTGTTGAAATGCTTTTCCTCTAAGATCAAGAACAAGAATTCCCACGCTCATCATTTTTATTTAACATAGTATTGGAAATCCTAGTCACAGCAATCGGGCAAAATTTAAAAAAAAAATAAGAAAAAGAAAAGTCATCCACATTGGAAAGAAAGAAGTAAAACTATCACTATTTGCAGATGACATGATTCCACACATAGAAAAGCAAACACACACACACACACACACACACACACACACAAACAAAAAACAAAACAAAAAACCAACCTCCACCAAAAAAGCACTATTAGAGGTAACAAATAAATAAAGTAGCAGGATATAAAATCAATATATAGAAATCTGTGGCATTTTAATACACTAATAATTAGTTATCAGAAAGAAAATTAAGAAAACAATCTCCTTTACAACTGCATTGAAAAGGATAAAATACCCAGGAAAAATTTTAACCAAGGAGGTAAAAGACCTGTGTGCTGTAAACTGTAACACTGATAAAGAAAACTAAAGAAGAAACAAATGGAAAGATAATCCATGCTCATAGACTGGAAGGATACTGATTAAATGTACGTAGTACCCAGAGCAATGCTGATTAACATAGTCCTTACCAACAGTACAATGGCACTTTTCATAGAAATAGGACAAATAATTTTAAAATTTGTATGAAACCATAAAAGATCCCAAGTAGCAAAAGAGATCTTGAGAAAGAATAAAGCAGGAGGTAATCATGCTCCCAGATTTCAAACCACACTACAGAGCTACAGTAGTCAAAACAGCATGGTATTAACATAAAAACAGATATACAGATCAATGGAATAAAATGGAGAGCCCAAAATTAAACCAATACATACATGGACAATTAGTTTATAATAAAGGAACCAAAAACATACAATGGCAAAAGGACAATCTCTTGAATAAACGGTCCTGGGAAAACCAGACAGCCATGTGCAAAAGAATGAAACTAGACTGCTAATATTATACCATACACAAAAATTAACTTAAACTGAATTAAAGGCAGGAATTTAAGACCCAAAACCATAAAATTCCTAGAAGAAAACATAGAAGGTAAGCTCCTTGACACCAGTCTTATCAATATTTTTGTGGATCTAACTCCAATGGCAAGGGAAAAAAAATAAAAAACAAAACAGAATACAACAAAAACAAAAAAAACCCCATAAACAATGGTTTGTGTTCACATTAAACAAAAGTTTCTGCATGGTGAAAAAAACCATCATCACAACAAAAAGGCAACCTACTAAATGGGAGATTTTTGCAAATTATCTTTCACAGGGCTCTAATACCCAAAATATATGAACAATAACAAAATAACAACAACCTGATTCAGAAATGGGCAGAGGACCTAAATACACATTTTTTTAAAAAATGTTTTTTATTTATTTTTGAGAGACAGAGAGAGACAGAGAGAGACAGTGCGAGCAGGGGAGGGTCAGAGAGAGAGGGAGATACAGAATCTGAAGCAGTCTCCAGGCTCTGAGCTAGCTGTCAGCACAGAGCCCGACGTGGGGCCTGAACCCACGAACCATGAGATCATGACCTGAGCTAAAGCTGGACGCATAACCAACTGAGCCACCCAGGCGTCCCAGCACACATTTTTCTAAGTACAAATAGCCACCAGGAACATGAATAGGCACTCAACATCACTCATCATAAGGGAAATGAAAATCAAAACCACAATGATATATCATCTCACTCCTCTGAGAATGGCTATTAAAAAGAGAAGAAATAATAAATATCCACAAAGATGTAGAGAAAAGAGAACCCTCATGCAGTATTGGTGGGAATGTAAGCTGTTAAAGCCACTAGGGAAAACAGTATGAAGGCTCCTCAAAAAATTAAAAATAGAACTCCATATGATCCAGATGTTCCACTTCTGAATGTCTACCAGAGGAGTAAAAAAACACTATTGAAAAGAGATATAGACCCTATGACTATTGAAGCATTGTTTACAATAGCCAAGAAATGGAAACAACATAAATATTCATCAATGCATGATAAGGGAGATACGGGTGGGTGTGAGTGTGTGTGTGTGTGTGTGTGTACAAATATTAAAATATTACTCAGCCATTAAAAAAGGTTAAATCTTGTCATTTGCAATAATACAGATGGACCTTAATGGTATTATGCGAAGAGAAATAAGTCAGATGGAAAAAGAAATACCAAATGATTTCACTCATGTGTGGAATCTAACAAAACAAAAACAAACCATAGATACCGAGAACAAACGGGCGGCTACCACAGGCAAATGAGGTGGGAGTGGGTGAAATGCACGAAAGGAGTCAACTGTATGGTGATGGGTGGTAACTTGACTTTGTGATAATCACTTTGTAGTGCGCACAGATGTCAAATTATAATGCTGTACACCTGAAACTTACATAATGTTAAGTACCAATTTTATGTCAAAAAAAAGAAAGAAAGAGAGAGAGAAGCCACCAAACTCTGAAAAGGGAGGGAGAGAACCATACTGTAAAGGAAAATGGAGCGAGTGGTGATAGCTGAACGCATACGTGGCGCCAAAATGTATTGCTATTGTTTTTGTCTGTTTACCTTTTTTTTTTTTTGATGGATAGTCTTAGGTGATAAGGTCCACTAGTCTATATAGTTTCATCACATGTAAACTAAGAATAACAAACTCTACAGAGCTTTTGTGATTAACTCAATAAATATACGTATAATGCTTTGAACAGTGCCGGTTTAGGGAAAGAGGCAAGAAGCACAGTTGTAACAATAATTATTATTTGGTAGAAGGTATGACAGACACACCCTAAGTACCCTAATGAGTCACCCCTTTGTATAATCCCCTTCTCTTGAGTACAGGAAGAACCTGCAATTTGCTTCTGGCCAACTGAAAACGGGAAAGAAGATGGCTGTCGCCCTCTTGTTTATGTGACATAAAACTCCGTCTAAATCAACAGAGGCAGAAACCCTCTCCTGCTGGCCTCAAAGAAGCAAACAACCATGTTGTGAATTGCCTATGGAGAGAGGAGACCTCTAAGAGCTGGGGGCTTCAACCCTACAGCTGTAAGGAAGTGTGAATTCTGCCAGCAACCTAAATCAGCGGGGAAGAGGATTCCAAGCTGCAAATGGGAATGCAGCTAGCCAAGACCCTGGTTTCAGCCTGAACAGAGAAATCAGCTAAGCTGTGCACAGACTCCAGAGCCATGGAAACTGCTGGAGAAATATATGCTATTTCAAGCTGCTAAATATGTGATATTTTGTTATACAGCACAGGGAACTTATACAAGAGAAATGAAGAAAATTTATTTGATTGCTTCTCCTTTATCAGTTAAGAGAAAATTATCTATTGGTAAGTGTGCGTGTGTGTGTGTGTCAGTGTCTAGGGGACTGGAGGAGAGAACACAGGAAATAAAGGATTCTCAAAGACGACTGACTATAAAAGCGGACTGTGATCTCTTGACTTTGAGGGCAGCGATTTGCATGCCATGACAGAGTAGGTGCCTAATAAATATTATAAAATGAACTACTCTGCTGCAGTTTAATTGTGTTATTATCTGACGCATCTATGTGTGACCCTATCCAGTCTTCTGATGGGGCACTGCCCACAGACACTTTTGTAAGGGCGTATAAACAACTGATTTTGTTAGGAACATACAGGTAGCAGAAGATATTCTCAGTTACTCTGTGTGATGTAAAGTAACAAGGAGGAAAAAAAGCAGACAAAGGATTTCCGTTTTTGCTTAGGGGTTATCACCACCACCATTACGTTAATGTAACATAAAATTCCAAAGTGTGAACCATTTATCTCTTCAAATTAAATCAATCTGTCGTGTGCAAACCAGAACATAGAAAATATACCCTGGCGGGCGTTAAACTGGACATAATCCTGGTTCCCGTAATATCGTCCTAGGAATGAAAACAAAACAAACCTTCTGAAATATGGAGACATCTTCTCTGGCATTCTCCTTTGGTGAGTAACCCAGCATGCCACAGTGGAAAGAGGGCAGGCTGGGCTTGAAGTTAGAAAACTGAGCTGCTGATCCCAGCTCTGTTTTTTATAGTCACCTAAAGATGCTCCAGTGTCATAAGAGCTTTGAGTCTCTGTTCACCTCAGTATTCAAATGGGAAACTCAGACATACTTGCAAAGCTGTGAATTCCAAGTAATAAGTTTAAAGGACCCAATATACTACCTAACGAGTAGTGAAATTTTAAGATACTACATATGAAGCATGAGAATTTAAAAGATTTTGAAGTTTATAAAACTACCAGTCATCGTTTATTGAGTGCTTAGTTTGTGATCCTTCAAATCTTGGAATTCTCAGGTATATCTTCTTAAGTTTACATCACTGAACATAGATACCATGATATCTAAGAAGCAACGTTTGGAGGGGACTATCTGCTCTGAAACTGGGTATCACAGCTGGAGAGGGTAGGCTTTGTGGTCTTACTGCTGGTTGGTCACATGTCCTCTACCACCCCCTGAGAAATCAGCAACTTAGCCAGGAACAAAATCAGTTCTACCATTCAGGCCATAGCGGATTGGCCATGAGACCAGTGCACAGCCAGACAAAGTTGTCACAGAGAAACATACTATGACTTCAGATAATCACCTTCTCCTTTTTTAAGGGAAAGAGATGTGGTCTAGATTACCAGAAGAGATCCTTAAGAAGAATAAAGATACCCCAAAATCATAGAGCAAAACAGAAGAGAGGTTTTACTCCCTTTTCCTCCTCTGCAATTACTGAAAGTTCCCTTGCCCCCAAAGGATCTCTATTTCTTGCAACCTGAGCAAGGCCAAACTAACATAACTAGAAAGTATTACACTGAGTAATCTATTAAACATTTTCCACTTTGAAGACAGTATGCAGTTCATTGGAGAAGGAAATTCCATTTGCAAAAACAGCCAAAGACCATGAAAAAAGTTGGACTGCAATGCAAATTAATGAGCCAGCAGTTCAACTTATAGCACACTTTAAGAGTAGAGTTTCATACAGATAAGACTATAAATCAACCTTTAAATTTTCCTAACAAAATCCAAACATGCCACTTAAATCACATGGACACCAAGCACCTAGATAAAATCCTAAGACACAAAACCCTGCTCTAACAAGAGTAATAGAGAATGCCTGCCATCACCTAATATTTGAAATACTTATGTCACAGGTTAGTGACATGCGTGCCAAACTGTCATTCCTTTACTTCTTCATTTCCCAAAAGACATTCTATGATAGTAATCCATGAGGTGCTCCTATGGAAATAAAAGATTTTATCACCAATTAAGTTTGAGAAGCATTGTTTAACACAAGGTTCAACAATTTTATCCACCACAGAGCCTTGGAGCCTCTAGTATGCAAATGAGGAAAGCATTTCTCAGACTCCTGAAAAGCTAGAGCTACAGCTCTCTATTGGATAATTCTGTGGAACTGATGTTCTACTACAGGAAACTGTGTTCACTATAGGAAATGTTGTCTGACAGTAACAGGGCAACCAGAGCAACTACAGCAAGTCAGAGCCCTGGAGAAATAGAGAGCTAGACTCTACTATTCTATTCCTGAACTGACACATCTTTATAAATTCCAGTTTAGTGAATCCTCAATCTGTTTTAAAGGCAAGAGTAAGAAATGACCTTTATGAACCATGCCCTCACCATTTTTACAAAATTGCCATTGAAACATTATTCAAATGCTGTTTGGCACTTCCTCCATGTAAACCAGTGACTCGGTTTTCAAAAAGAGGTCTATATGACTTCGTGTACGTGGCTTTTACCTTTGATCTCAGAAATCTTTAAAATAAGCTGTGTGCTCAAATTCAGGGACTAACACCCACGACGTGATCAGTAAGGACCATACTGCATTCCCTTTACGCTTAATTATGACCCTACTGTACCCCCTCTTTATTAGCTGCCACGTGTCTCCTTACCTATATCTCAAACATTTCACTTTTTAATCCTATGTATCCCAATACTTTTTTAAATGTAAAGAAATAATAAAAGTAAAACCAGTTTTAACATTCTTGATTTTTCTGTATACATTTCAAAAATATGAAGAAATATATTATCCTTCCTAAAACTACATGTAAAAATAGAAACATCGTTGCTAATGACAACAATGATTACTCAAAGATAATGTTTCAGGCATTAATCACATGTATTTTTGATAACTGTTAAGTCCACAGTGGGTCTACTCCCTACAGAAAAATCACCCTTTTTCCAGTTACTATGGCTTGAGGGATAACGAAAAGCAGAGCTGAATGTGATCAAATGTCTGCATGATATGTACGTAAAAGGCTGATGTGACAACTAGAGATAACATTCCAGCTGATGCGCAGGCCTCCTGTGAGTTTTTTTTTTAATATATTAGTGTACAAGGCAGACCTGTATGTGCCAGATTGGTCTTACAGTGTCACGAATGGATTTGCAGAGTTTTTAAAAAATTTTCTGGTTCAAAAGCAGGAAACAGGACAAAAATCTGGACCAAAGAGACAGCTTAAGAAGTCTTGGTAAGGTCATGCAAATTTAATTTTAAAAACGTACACATGTGCACAAGCTAGTTAGATCCGTGGACTCATGCAGGTCTGTAACATGGCACTTAGCACCAGCATATGGACACCATGAAGTGCTTCCTGGGAAGCAGGAATGAGTAAAAAAGTGTTGAACTCAACTTCTTCCCAGTTAAGTAATTTTGCCAATTATAAATCTTAACTAAACTAGTCAAAATGGACAAGGGTCTTGAAAAGGACCCTACCAAGAAATAGATTCAACACTAATGAGCAAATTAAAGCAAACTGAAATACAGGAGAGCTAACATAGGTCTTTCTGCTATCTACCTACTAACGTGGGAAACAAGTTGTGGTCTGAAGCCAAGTTGGGTAAAGCCTGGAAAGAATAAAAAGGATGCTTGCTTCTCAAGGGAAATATGCAAGCAATAAGAAGTACCCTTGGCCCACGTTAGAGTTCGAACTAACCATATGTCCTTGGGCAAGTTACTATAACCATTTGGAACTCATATAAAAGGTCTATAAAATGAAGTGATTAAAATAAAAGTTCACTAATGTTTTTTCCAGACCCAATGCTCTATGACACAGGTAGAGCTAAGGGGAAAAAAAAAATGACAGTAATCCCAGAGATCAAGTCCAGAGAAGAAACAGTTTAAACAGGGGAAAATGGGGTTGGGAGAAAGCAGGTGCCAACAAGTGCAATGGGTGGTGTGATGTGATGAGCTGGTGGCCACATGCACTGAAGGTAATCTGAACCCTTGAAGGTGCCTGTACTAAAACATGTGAACTGACCCTGCTGATGTGCAAAGGACTAGGGTGTGCATGTGTGTGAAGGACTGAAAGAGCAAAAGGCAAGATGAGTTTCTAGGGAGCCAACTTTATAAAAATAAGACATGCCACTGGACGTGCACGTGTTGGTGGGGGAGGCACTGCTGGTCTTCAGCGGTCAAGGAGGAAAGACACAGAGGCCCTGTCATGTGCACACAGTCACACACACACAGTGGGGAATCTCCCTGCACGCCACAGGCCTTACACATGACGTAAGAGGGCACGTAAGGAAGGAAAACTTCCCATACAACTGTAGGATGATCTAAGATTAGAATATCACTGCATCTTTCCGTATGGGTTTGAATATATCGTGTATTTTCTTTCTAGGAATGTACCTAACGTGTGTTTTAAGGGAATACAGAAACTGCTGTGTTCAAAACTTTTATACAAGTTGTTCATGGAAAATTGCACTGCTGATGCTAACTCCGATTTTCTAGAGAACCTATCAGTTCTCCACCCATAGCCACAGCCATCAACGGCACGCATGTGTGTGTGCAGTGACTCCACTTCCCACCGTGGCTACACGGACACTTGTGCCTGACGGCTGACATACTGGACACAGACAATTTCAGTAATTATAATGTCCTTATTTCTCTAATCTATGTTACTGCATATTATTTATACATGTTTAAAATGTGCGTGTAGGAAAATTACATAGTCTGTGACTTTAAAGACTATAAATGGGCTATACAAAATATTTATTTTAGAACAGGGTCATTACTTCCAGAGCTTTCATTCTATATCACTGGTTTTACATGTTTTAGGTCTACAGTGATTTTTCTATATTTGATAAAAACTACAGATGAAAACTATTGTCTCTGTGTGGCAGCCTGCTAATTGTCTCCCCATATCTGTGCTGTCCTTCATTCTTGTAAGTAATACACACCTCCCATGAGTTTGAGCAGCATTAGCAATAATACTGAGAGTCTTACAATTCATTGTGACCACAAGGCCAAATTCTCATATAAAGATGTGAACTACCGTGATGTGTGCATTTTGCGGGTCACTTCTGTAAGCTTGCCTTCCACAATCCTTGAACTAGAACATGGATGTGTCAGCTTCGGTTTTGGGAATGAGCCACTGTGAGGGCAGAACTGCTTAATCACCAGGGGCTAACTAACCATTTACTTGTGGACGGTCATGTAAGGGGAAAACTGCTACCATGTTTAAGCTGCCCTTTACTGGGACTCTTTGTTACGGCAACATAGCTTCTACCTTGACTAACGCATCCTGAAAATAAACAGAAAGACAAATTCACATGCATGTGCACACACACACACACACACTCACATGGAAAAATGTTACACAAAACTTTAGAATTTCATAGAACCTAAAGCCTTTCTTGATGCTCTGAGCTAAAAATGTTGCAGTAGTCGGGCACAGCTAAACAGTTTCTGAGGAAAACTGGCTTAAAACATATCAGAGGAGTTTTGTTTTGGAGCAGTCAAAGGGAAACTCATTTTGTCAGCCAGTACTGCAATCTATAGGTAAAACCGGAGAGCCCTTTGAAATATCAAAGTATGATTAAATGTTTGGCTCCTTCCCCAAACAACCTAAATTCTTTCAAATCTCTTATCTCTCTTTTCAGGCCTGCAAGCAAGAAATCTTAATGAACGCCAAAGCGCATTTTGCTGCGTTAATGCAAGTACCAAGTAATAATCATCCCGACTCTACAACTAGTATACAGTTCTTCTTTAAATGAGGGAAATCACTCAAATGCCATCATCTATATTCTTTTTTGGTCATTTATAAAGGGTGAATTTCTGAAGCAAACATCTTGCAACAGATATATGGACTAGAAAACAAAGAGCCAATGACAAACTTTATGATTAACCACTATGAACAAACAGGCTTTAAAAAGAATATAAGAAGAATTTTAGCAAAATCACAGCAACTGCAAGATCAACACTAGTTCTCAAATATTTGCCAAAACAACATTATCTGCTTTCCCTTTCTAAATCTTTCTTCTATTAAGCAAATCATAATACCTACAGAATAATCTATTGTCCTTAAACTAGAAATTACAAGAGTATGTGGAACTAATGAATTAATTTCACACAGTATGAAAATGGACTGCATATTCCATGACTGCATCGCCAGTTTTTCCACCAACTGCAGGAATGGATAGAATTTTAATCTTTTTGACAGAATTTTTGCATTGTTGAACAATACACAAGAGACCAGACCACAAATGTAAGAATGTGGGAGAGCGCTAAGGAGAATTCCTAGAGAAGCAATACTGTAAAAATGCAGCACTGTCTCTGCAAGAGATGCCTATCCCCCTGTCCCCAACACAGAGTGATTCAGTCACACCATACGCCTCACCCAGAGGAAACATATGACCTACGTGCAAATGATCAAGTCAACCACCTAATTTTATTCAAATGATAAAGGGGAGGAATGGCTTTTAAAATTCCAAGCTGTTTAAAAATCAGTTACCAGTGACACAATTCATTATCATAATAACTGCAAAGTGTTTCCATCTAATTAAATAATAACTATACACTGACAAGTGAGCAATTAGTCATTTGGGAATTCAGATAGTCCATGATATGGTTCCTACTTCATAAACAGGAATACAATGGAGTTATATAAATACTGTATACAATTTGGAATAGGGAGCCAAACTAAATTTTAGAGAAAATCATGTATATTTTG
Source organism: Suricata suricatta (assembly GCF_006229205.1). Taxonomy (NCBI): domain Eukaryota; kingdom Metazoa; phylum Chordata; class Mammalia; order Carnivora; family Herpestidae; genus Suricata; species Suricata suricatta. The sequence goes on from NC_043713.1 coordinate 37,877,176, forward strand.
AAAGCCTGTTTAAGGCATATGGCACAAAGTCAAATTAAAAATTAGATGGGAAGAATATTCACTCAATTATAAAGACAAAAAAAAAGGGAGAAAATGTGAATGCTACTGAGATTAGAAATTTAAAAATGATGTATTTTGCCAAAAGAAACACAGAAATTATGGCAATAAAATAAATGCAAACATCTGTTTACAAAATAAGATGTAATTTAGTTAATTTAGAAATGAATTCAAGAAAACCATGATATCTACACATTCATTCTCAAATGACAAAATTGCTCTGTTGGGCTAAAACACAGGAAACTAAATTGAAAATCTAAATGAAGTAATAAATCTGAAAAAAATGTATAACATTTTAAAACAACATTGTGGAAAAGAATATACAATGTTACACATGAAATTTAACAAACTGTTTTATATATAAATTTATTTTATCATAACATTTAAAAAACATTGTATAAAATAAAGGGTTGGTAAAATAGTTTTTAAAAAATCAAACAAAACTTCCCAAGTATTCAGTAAAAGAAATAGAATCAAAAGATCAATATGGTCAGGATAAACTGAAATTTCATTTATTTCATTACATGGTTAAAGGCAATAACTTCAGGCACAAACCTCTTATGGCTAAAAGAAATAAAAAGGATAAAATAAACTTTGTCAAATCTTCACCAATAGACCCATATTTAAATAAGCAAGAAACTATAAATTAGATAAATCAAGGACAAAAATTCAAGGAAATTTTACATTGGTTGGAATCCATTACTATTTAAAAGACAACTGTAGAGATGTACACCGTTAAGACTAAGAGAGAGAATCTACTTTTTGTGTCTTGGAAACACAAAGCTCATAGGCAAAGTGAACTATGATCAGATAAAAGAGAAAACACTCATTAAAAAAAATGTTACTTTTGAAAACTATCTTCTGGTCAAGACATTCCAACTGTGGACACAATTTTTTAAACTGAAACTATTGCTAATTCCAGTTTCCTGGCCAGCCTTAATGAAGTACCCATGAAACAAGATATAGCAAAGAGAAAAATAACACATTTTGTCCAGAACAAATGCCATGACTTGGCTTTTAAGCCAGACCTACTGATGTCAGGACATGGTAGGTGACAGGTAGTGGTGAGTGTGGGGGTGACTGGGAAGTAATGGAGGGAGGGAAAGGCAAGGTGACTCTAGCTGCATGTGGGACAGAACAGATGAGCTTACTGCACAGCCAAATTATGGGAAGAAAAATAGTGGTTTTGTTTTAAAGTGTAACATAGAATAGAAAGTGAACAAATCACAACTGTGTAGCTTGATTCATTTTCAGAAACTCAGAAACTCAACACTGTCATGTCACCGGCACCCAGACTGAGAAGCAGGACAGGAACCCACTCAGAAGCACCACCTCCCAGGTACACATCCCCATGGAGAATATGACACCTTAGATGAGTTCTGTTACTTTGTGACCTGCGTAGTGATGAAATTATGCTTAATGTACTTTATCACATATACGTTTGCATGCCATGGACTCTTGCTCTACATGTTTCTGGGATTGCTCCATACTGCCATATGTAGCAGTACATCGTTCATTCGCACCGCGGTAAATTCAAACACTGAAATACTCTACAGAAATGTACCCCTTCTGCTGAACGTGGGTATTTCAGTCATTTCCAGGTTTTGAGTCTTGTGAACAGTATGGCTATGGCTATAATAAACATCATGTCTTCTGGTAAATATCCAATTCCATTGGATATAAATGTGGGAATTTAAATATTTGGTCAATTTTAATAAATACTATCAAATCACGTTTCAAAGCAGTTGTGTACTCCCACCGAGTCCATGTGCCCTGTGCTTTACATCTTCATTACTATTTGTTATTGTCCATGTATGGTTTTCATTTGTAGGTTTGTCTGTAATATTAGTCATCTTCTTGGGTGTGTCTTTGTACTGTGTCATGGCTCATTTGTGTTTACTTGATGACTAATGAAGCTGAGCCCCTTTGTAATTGCTTATAGGCCTTTCTCATAATGTACTTTATGAAGTTCCAAGTCTTTTGCCTTAATTGATAAAAATTATTAGTACTAAGAAGCAAATGTAATCAAATTTTTGGATCATAATCCACCAAAATCAATGTCATCACTGAATGGCAGCCCCAAACAGAAAACAGAAATTTATAAAGATAGTAGTATATACAAGAGCATCAAAAATACTTTGGAATAAATAAATGCAAATGAAAGATGTGTGAGACCTCTTTACCAGTGGTTCTCAACCTTGTAGCCTTGGGAAATTTGCCCCTAACGGGACACTGGGCAATATCAAGAGACAAGTTTTGAGTATTAGAACTGGGAGTAGGGGACCTGACCGACATCTAGCAAAGGCAGATATGCTGACGAACGTCCTACAATGCAGGAGACCGTCCTCTCCAAGCCTATTCCCCACCCCGTCCCAACAAATGATGACCCAGTACAAAATATCAGTAGCGCTGAGGTTTTAAAACCCTGCTGTATACTGAAAAGTACAAACCATTAAAAAAATTAAAGATCTAAGTAAATGGGGGCAAAGTGGTATACAATACTTCTAGACTGGAAGACGTACTGTTATTCAAACGTCAGAAGGGTATGAGGAAATTCTTTGGAGGTAATGAGTATGTTCATTATCATAAATGTGGTAATTGCTTCATGGATATATACGTTTGCCAAATTTATCACCTTGGACACTTTCCATGTGTGCAGGTTACGTTACATTAATTATAATTCAATGAACTTAAATGTTTAATTCTCAAAAAGTCATAATTTACAAAAACCAACTGAATTTAAGAGAAGCTGTACATCTACTAAAGAAATTGAATCTGTAATTTAAAGTTTTCCACAAAGAGATATCCAGACCTATATAGCTTACAAGTTAATTATTCCAAGCATTTAAAATAATAACAATTATCTTATACAAACCATTAACAAATAGAATAGAATGATTTTAAGAGGTCAGCATTCCTTTTACTAGCAAAACCTGACAAGGGTATTAGCAGAAAGGACTCTAACAGACCAAATGCTCTCTTGATCATAAATGTAAATATCCTAACCAAAATATTAGCAAATTGCATTTATACGTATGTATTGCTTATTCTAGGAATATAGAGTTTGTTTGGTATCTGAAAAGAAATTGGTCATTTACTACATTAACACAAAAAAGGAGAAAACAATCATCATAATGCAGAAAATATACTCTCTGTGATTAAACCTCAGAAAAACAGGTAAAGAATGAAACCTCGTTAATATGATAAAAAACTTCTTTTAAAAACAATTAAGCATTTAAAAGCATTGTTTTCTGCATAAAGTTGAAACAGTAAAATCTCTGTCCCTGAAATTGAAAACAAGAAAACAGAGAGAGGCTAGCACCACTTCACCACTTCAACACTTGTACTTGAGATATTATCCAGTGCAACAATATAATAAAGACAAGTATTTTAAAAGAATGAGTAAATCAAGGAGCCTCGGTGGCTCAGGTCATGGGTTCGAGCCACACATCAGGCTCTGCACTGACAGCTAGCTCAGAGCCTGTAGCCTGCTTCGGATTCTGTGTGCCTCTCTCTCTGACCCTCAGGCTGCCTCTCTCTCTCTCAAAAAGAAAATAAAACATTAAAAACATTTTTTTAATCTAAAAGAATAAATAAATCATAATTATTATAGACAATTGTATATTCAGAATCCAAAAGAAACTACACTTTACAATTAATGAGTTAGCACATTCACTGGGAAAACTCAATATACAGAAGTTTAGGCCTATATTATCAAGAAATAGAAACAATTTAGAACAGTGGCAAGAAACTCTGCAGACATGTAGGAACAAATCTATTGGAAGGAGCAAAAGACTTTTCCTAAGGAAATTATCAATGATGACTGAAAGAAACTAGAGAAAACCTAAATAAACAGAAGGGCAAGCTACATATATGGGTGAGAGGACAGTATGTGGTAAAAGTTTCAATTCTTCCTGACATCGTTCTATATATTAGATGCACTCCCTTATCAAAATCCATGTACTTTTGTGGAAACTGATACTATTGAGAAGGACCATTGAGAAGCAATGGAAAAAGATTGGAAAAAGTTGGCCAACTTCATCTACCAGATATTAGCCTACCAATAATCATAATAGGATGATTTGATGCAAGAAAGAACAAAAGACCAATGTAAAAGAATAGTGTCTATAATAGATACACATGTATCTGATCACTTCTTTCTTTTTTTCTTAATTTTTTAAAACATTTATTCATTTTTCAGAGATGGATAGGGACAGAGCATGAGTTGCAGAAGGGGAAAGAGAGAGGGAGACACAGAATCTGAAGCAGGCTCCAGGCTCTAACCTGTCAGCACAGAGACCAATGTGAGGCTCAAATCCAAGAACCATGAGATCATGATCTAATCCAAAGTTGGGCACTTAATCGACTGAGCCACCCAGGTACTCCTGGTCACTTATTTCTTTTAAGCACAGGTGGCATTACCATGCAGTGGCAGAAAGGATTTTTTTTTAACAATAAAATATGTTTGGTAAATTGAATATTATAGAAAATAAACAATCTGTACCTCATCTTCACACTTATATTCAACTGCAGGTGATTTGTAGATCTAAATCTAAAGAGACAGCATGAGCAGGGGAGGGTCCGAGAGAGAGAGAGGCAGACACAGAATCTGAAGCAGGCTCCAGGCTCTGAGCTAGCTGTCAGCATAGAGCCTGACAAAGGGCTTGAACCCACAAACCGCAAGATCACGACCTGAACTGAAGCCGGATGCTTAGCCGACTGAGCCACCCAGGTGCCCCTCATAAGGTCATTTTTCATCATGACACAAAAAGGTTTATTAACAAAAACCAACAAATTGGAGTACATTAAAATTAAGAACTTCTCTTCATTGAAGGACATCATTTAGAGAATCCAAAGACAAGCCCAAATATGAGATACTACCAAGACAGTCAGAAATCAGTAAGAAAAAGGTGACCCAAAAAAATAGGTGGACTAAAGATTGGAACTGGGAGTTCATGAAAGGGAATATCTAAATACCCCAAACCATTAATGATCAAAGAAATGGAAATTAAAACCACAAATAAAATTATAAAGACTGACAATATCCCATCATGGTAAATTGTGAAATAGCCTAAAAGCTCACATACTCCTGGTGGAATTAAGGTAAACACTTTGGGAAGTTGTTGATCACTGTTTTTAAAAGCTGAATACATTTAAACTCTGTAATCCAGTAGTTAGGTTCACAGGCGTACACCCTAAAGACTTTTGTGCCTAGGCAAACCAAAAACATAGATTAAAAAAAAAGTGTTTAGAGCAGTGCTGCTCAAAGCTTCCAACTAAAAAAAATCCAAATGTCCACCAAGAGAATCAGGAGATTATGTGACAATCACCCAATGGCATACTGTACAGCAACAAGAATAAATTAATTACTGCTACACATTACAAAAGGCATGAACCTCGTGAGCACAATACTGAGCGAAATAAAACAGAGCACATACTGAATTACTTCATACATACATAGTTCAAAAACAGGCAAGCCTGGGTGGCTCAGTCGGTTGAGTTTCTGACTTTGGTTCAGGTCATGATCTCGCAGTTCTTGGGTTTGAGCCTCGCATTGGGCTCTGTGCTGTCAGCTCAGAGCCTGGAGCCTGCTTCGGATTCTGTACGAGGGCCCCTCCCCTGCTCATGCTGTGTGTGTGTGTGTCTCCCTCAAAAATAAATAAACACTAAAAGTTTTAAAGAAAATAGACAAAACTGATGGTGACAAAAGTCAAGATAGTAGATTTCTGAGGATTAATGGAAGATGGGGAAAAAAAGTTCTTAAGTGCCACTATAGGCTCAGTCTTTTTTAAAAAGTCTGTATGCCAATTCAAGGCTGTGTTCATTTAAAAAAAAAATTCACAAAATGACACAGTTATGAGATGGGCATTTATTTGTGTGTATGCTGCACTTCAATAAAATGTTTACATAAAAATAAAAGAATAACTATGTTTTCCTTCCATTACTCCCTCAAATTTAGAAACAGCTGATATACAGAACAGCCTGGATTATAGAAAGAGGGTAATGGAGGAAGACCTGCTCCTGATCAAATGAGAAATGACTGAAGTACACCGGGGGCTTGTTTAGAATAACGTAGGCTTAACATTTTCTATAATTATCTGTAGTCTGGCTTTTGTTTAAAAAAATCTAGAGTTTAAACAGTTTTGCTGCTGACTATAGATCCTTTTCCATAAAAGTAAAAGTTTATAGTAGTTAACTGACCACATGAAAAAAATTTTTTTAACGTTTGTTTATTTTTGAAGGAGAGAAACAGAGCACGAGTGGGGGAGGGGCAGAGAGAGTGGGAGACACAGAATCCGAAAGGGGCTCCAGGCTCTGAGCTGTCAGCACAGAGCCCAACAAGGGGCTTGAACTCACGAACCGTGAGATCATGACCTGAGCTGAAGTCGGACACTTAACCAACTAAACCACTCAGATGCCACAACTGACCACATTTTTTAATTTAAATAAAGTTGCAAATCACATGGGGCATAAGAAGAATATGTTCAATTATATATATATAACATATATATATATATATATAAAATTACAGTGTTACCTTCAAGTTTTAGAAGTGGATCCCTGTGGTGGGAAAGTACCCCAACACTTTCCCCGCCAGTGAAACACACTCTTAATGGCTACTAAAAAACACAATGGTGGGTGCACTGGGGTGGCTCAGTTGGTTAAACGTCAGACTCTTGGTTCTGGCTCAGGTCACGATCTCACGGTTTCATGGGTTCGAGCCTCCCATCGAGCTCTTTGCTGATGGTGTAGAGTCTGCTTGAGATTCTCTCTCTCTCCCACTATCTCTACCCCTTCCCTGCTCACAGTCTCTGTCTCTCAAAATAAACTTTAAAAAAATTTAAGAAAAGAAAACCCACAATGAGGTTACCCGGTGGCTCAGTCAGTTAAGCATTCAACTCTGGATTTTGGGTCAGGTCGTGATCTCATGGTTTGTGGACTCAGCTGATAGTGTGGAGCCTGCTTGGGCTTCTCTCTCTCCCTCTGCCTCTCACTCTGCCCTCTCTCTCTCAAAATAAATAAATAAGCTTAAAAAAATCCCTATAAATAGGATAGCTTCATATTGCTTTAAAGGAATCTTTCATAATATAAAATGTAGGCACGTATATTTGTAAGATATCCAGAAAGTAAATATGTTCCTCATTCCTTAAGAAACAAATGTATATAATGTATTAAAATGCATTAATATACCTAAGCTATTAAACATATCAAACAATACCTAAACATTAATAAGAGTTTATTCATCCTGTTTCACAAAGGTTTTTTTTTTTTCTTTTTCTAGAGTTCTTCCTTTCCTTTCAACGGAATCTTTGAATAGATAAAACATTAGATGAATAATTTAAATGGGAACACAGAGTACAAAAAGTAACATTCTGGAAACTATCCCAAGAGAAGATTAAAGAAAATAGGAAATTGAACCACTTGAAGCATTTCCTCAACCATTAATGCATTCTTTCTTTCTTCCTTTTACTCACCATTTATTTAATGAGCTTTGTGTACAAAATCCAGACTGAAATAACCAAAATTTTGGCACTAAAACACCAATTAATAAAAACATCTATAAAGGCTTGATTACTCTAGTAAGAGAAATAAGTGAAACATATATTCTAAGTATCATTGTCATGTCCAAACTCCCATACTTCAATGGCATACTT
>NC_043713.1:37884987-38016330 GCF_006229205.1 Suricata suricatta
AAACAGGAGTGACCCCCAGCATGGAAAATAAATAAAGAAAATTTGTGGTGAGAGACCCTGACTCTGGATTTAACAACAAAGAAAGCCTTCAGAGCTTCAGATATTAAAGATAAATATCTTTAAATAACTAAATGAAACTTTGCTTAAATATAATGAGGAAGGTATGATGAAAGTGTCTCATCAAATAGGAAAATATCAGTAAGAGATAATAAGTATGAAACAGAATCAATGAAAAACACTGGACTGAAAAGTGAAGTAACTAAACTGAAAATTTCACTAAAGGGATTCAACAGGAAATTTGAATAGGCAGAAGAATCAGCAAACTTGAAGACAGAGCAATAGAGATTATGTCTTCTAAAGTACAGAGTGAAAAAATAATTAAAGAAAAAAAACCCCAGAGCAACAGATGTAACATAAAGAGAAGCAAAGGAGAAAAGGGAGCAGAAAAATATTCAAAGAAATGATGGTTAAAACTCTCGAAATTTAATGAAAAGCATTAATCTATAAGTAGCAGACACTTGACATACTTAAAAAGTAGGATTCACATCCAGACACTTCATAATAAACACTGCTGAAAGTCAAAGAGAAAATTTTGAAAGCAGCAGGAGAAAAAGGACTTATGTCCAAAAGGACTACAACAACATTATCAGCTGACTTCTCATAAATCCAAAACTGAAGGGGGAAAAAAACATTCTCAATAACATTAAAAAGAATAAAACAGGAAGGGATAAACTGAACAAAAGAAATATAAAACTTACTCTTTATAATGTAACACAAAGAGTTGAAAGAAATTAAAGATCTAAGTAAATGGAAAGATCCTATGTTGATAGATCAAAAGACTTCATATTATGATTCCAATACTCTGCAAAATGATCTACCGATTTAAGACAATTCCTATTGAAATTCTAGTTTCTTTACAGAAAATGTCAAGCTGATCCTAAAATTCACATGGAAATTTAGTGTCTCAGAATAGAGAAAACAATATTGAGAAAGAAAAACACAATTGTAAAGTCACAATTCTAAAAATCCAAAGGGAAAATTTTCAAAATAAAAATAAAAAAAGATTAAAATACTTTGGAGAGTATCCATTCTTTTCATATTAATGCAGAGAATATACTCTTAAGTTAGACACCAGGTTCAATAATCATAAATGAAAATTTAAATGTTTTTGCAGAGCTACTAATAACTAAAAAAAATTTAAAAAGACTAGACGTTTGTGAGGAAAATGGGAAAATCTTCCAAACTGCTCTGTCCATATAGCATTTAATCATATGCATGTTATGCTGACCTGTCTCCTTCCTTGTGGCTGCCTGTTCACACAGCCCCACTCTGAACATTCTTGACTCATCACCTGCTGTCCACTCATCCCTTTAAAGGCTTCCACTTGGTCTATTTTTCCTCTTCTTGCATCATTCCCTTCCTTTTCCAATTAAGATTTTCTGATCTGTTGCGCTAAGACTCTTGTTATCATTTGGATACACACATATGACAAAGGTCCGATCCATGGTGGACCTTACCATTCTACACCTACTTGCGATTAAAATTCACTCTTTCAAGAAAACAGGTTTGATAATTAAGTCTTCACCGCTGGGTCACGTATCACTCTCCAGCTAGCCACCTGTGCTTTTTCAGAGAACTCACGTTCTCATTCTTCAATGACTTTTCCAAACTCTATTTATTCTCAAGCTTTTTACCTTCCTCTCCGTCCTCATCCTTCCTATCACTACCTGTCCATGTGTTTGGTTTCTACTTTTGTAGGGGGAGAAAGAACCCATACTGATCATGCAGGAAACACCCATCTTCTTCGCCTGCTTTCTTCTTCTCTTCCAGTTTTCCCGGAAATGGTGCACTGCATCCTTTCTAAGGGAAATCTCTCCACTGGTGCTTTGATCAGTACCATCTCCGCCCCTGCCTTTTAAGGGATCGTTATAGTAAGTATCCAACTTCCATTTTCATCTTGATTATTTAACTGTTCCCTCTCAAAGGAACCTCTATTCCTTTGATCACTAAACATGCTAACTCCTCTCTCAACTGAACAAATAAGTCAAATAAACAAAATCCCACCTTTATGCTTAAATTATGCTGTTTCCATTATCTTTATGATTATTCCAGTTCATAACCAAATTTTTTAAAAAGACGTATGTCTATATTCTCTCCTTTGCTTCTTGAACTCAATTCTCATTGAACCCTAAACTGGCCTCCTTACCTATCAAAGAAATAAAATTGGCTCTAAAAAGTATTCTAATTAGAAAGGAGATAATCATGAGAGACATTTGAATGCTGAGCACAAACAGGGCTGAAGATGGAGTGGGGAAGGGGAGAGAGGTGATGGTCATGGAGAGGGGCACTTATAGGTAAGAGCACTGGGTGTTATATGGAAACCAACTTGGTAATAAACTATATAAAAATAAAAAAAATAAAGTAATTAAACAAATCTAGACTTCAGAAAGAAAAAAATAGCCTACCTTCAAAACTTCAACTAATGACAAGAAATAAGGTAAAAGACTGATAGATACATTTAATATAGTCAAGAAATGGACTTCTTTACTTAACTTTGTAATTGTGTGTGTGCATGATGCTTATTTAAAGCATGGCCTAATACAGCACATATATCAACTGATGTATAGACAATTGTCAGTGTAACAATTTAAAGTCATTATCACACTATATTAATAGCTAAAATGATTCATTGGCAGTGACGTATTCAATTTTAGCAATATATTTGGCTACAATATATTAAAGGCAATTGTTTTCTACTTTAAAAAGAAAAAAAGAAAGGAGATAAAATCACCATTCTTAGTAAGTGATATGATTAGCTGGGAAACTCAAGAGCATAAAATGAAAAATGATTAAAAGTTATCAAATATTGAGTACGACAGCTAAGAAAAATACAGTTTTCTTATATACTAAACTGAAGAACTGTATTATGGATGAAAAGACCTTCTATATGATAGCAATCTTTTAGAACACATTGGCCTCAATGTATTTAACAAGTAATTCTAAGATCTACTGTGTCATTTCTCTATTTACTTTATATATAAGGGGAAGATGGGTGTTCTGCCCAAATTCTCTCCTTCCATTCTCTTTGGAAGCCCCTCTAAATTGGTGTATCTTCCCTACCATGCCTCAAAATTGCTGCTGTCGAAATTACCAGTGAACTGCATTGATGAAATAGGGTAGTTAACTTTCAATCCTCACTGTATTCAGTACTTAAGTATTAATAAGTCATACCGTCCTCCTTAAATATTCACTCCCTTGACTTAAATGATACACACTTGGTTTTCAGTCCCTTACTTTGTTGGCTATTATTTTTCAGTCTTCTTTGCCAGCTTCATCTCTTTTATTTCAGCCATTAAGATGTGGAAATCATAAGCCTCAATCTTGGGCTCTCTTCTCATTCTTTTCTCCAGTATGTATCACTTATATCCACGGTTTTAACTAACATCTAGATGTTGGTGGATCTCAATTTTTTTTAACTCCAGCTTTGAACTCTAGTTTAACCTTCACCCTTATACAGCCAACTTCTTATTCGAAATTTCCATAGATTTCTCACATGCACCTGACACAGCATGCTCCACAACCGGAAACACGCTCTTCCAGCCTTACCCACATTAGTAAACGGTACCACATCCAACTGCGGGGCTAACAGGGCACTGAAGCTGAGAGAAGAGACCATGGCAGCTATCATTCACAGGAAGTGAACCAGAGCACAAGAGAGAGAATATTCTGGAGTTCTTCCACTGAGCAAACTACCAGAGGCTAGGCAAGAACTACTTGAAATGAAGAGAGATGACAGGGCCCAGCGCTCACAGTGTCTATTCCCACCTGTCAGACTGGAAAAGCACGTCTCAGCTATAAGAGGAATTTGCCAAAGACTGAGCACCATTCTGGTTCCGCCAAAGGTATCTTAAGGTTTTAAAGCATCAAACTGTTTCCATGTAACTTAACAGCACGACGCTCCCTCAGATGCCTCCTCAGAAACTTTGTGTTGAGGCGACAAAATTATATTCCCAGGGGGCTCCGTGAATGTGCACTACTTCCAAGGCTAGACACTAAGTTTGATAAAGGCAGATACACAGCAATCTCATGTAATGTGATAGCCCAAATGGCTATCAGATTGCATGGCCCACCATAAATCTTCAATTAATACTTGCTAAAGTTACTGAATTCTCGGGGCGCCTGGGTGGCTCAGTTGGTTAAGTGTCTGGCTTTGGCTCAGGTCATGGTCTCACGGTTCATGGGTTCGAGCCCCACATTGGGCTCTGTGCTGACAGCTCAGAGCCTGGAGCCTATCTTCAGATTCTGTGTCTCCCTCTCTCTCTGCCCCTTCCCTGCTCATGCTGTCTCTCTCTCTCTCTTAAAACTAAATAAAACATTAAAAAAAATTTAAGTTACTGAATTCTCATAAATCTCCTTGAGTTTAATAACAGATTTTTCAAAATCACTTTTACTTTTATAACACCTATTCATGTTCTCTGAATTGTTATACTGGGGTTCTTTTTTTTTTTTTGAATGTGGACTCTTTCCTGTGCTGCATTACTGATCTCTATCTTTTCATCCTGACCTCTCAGTCAGCAGGTGTCAGATCAGTATTAGCTGTTGAGATGGTTTCTATAAGAAACTTTGTTGGACTTGGTACAAATCTTTCAGGCTCAGATAAGGGATCAGGGAAGAGGACATGTGTGCCCGATTGATGCTTGCTCAAGTAGAGGTTTGGCACTTGTGAGGAGGAGGGATTGATTCTTTAATAAAGAACATCTTAACCATGTATTTAAGGATATACATCAAAGGGGCGCCTGGGTGGCTCAGTCGGTTGAGTGTCCAACTTCAGCTCAGGTCATGATTTCACGGTTCGTGGGTTCAAGCCCCATGTTGGGCTCTGTGCTGACAGCTCAGAGCCTGGAGCCTGCTTCTAATTGTGTGTGACCCTCTCTCTCTCTGCCCCTCCTCTGCTCATGATCTGTCTCTTAAAAATAAATAAATGTTAAAAAAAAAAAAAAGGATATACATCAATGAAGCTAGGCTTCCCTTTAGCTAGCAAAACAGCTAGTTTCTGGACAGAGAACACACGGCAACCCCCCAGCAAGGACGGACTGGAAACATCATCTGCAGTGGTACCCTGCTGTTCAGAGACTAAATGCTAGCAAACATCCCCAGAAAGCAAGTGCGAGTATAGAGACCGTCACCTCTGGAATGCTCTACACTCTCCTCTTGCCTGACCACTCATTGCTGGTTGTGTCAAAGAGAAATCTAGAGTCCCTTTTAGTGAGACCCGCCAAGAGTGTTCCTCTCCAGGCAGCCAGTTTCATTTTAGTAATCTCTCAGGCCAATCTAGTCTCACCCTCATTACCTCCTGCAGAAATCACTCCCAGATTCTGGCATCTGGACGGCATTCTTCCCCTAGGTTTTAGGACTGATAAAGAAAGAAACTGAAAAAAGCGTCATTATAATGGGAATTTAGAAGCAGGCAAGAGAATTATATAATGCTGCCACCTTGATCTAGCGGTTCAAACATTACTACACTGTTCCCTTCCTGCTTATAATTGATTCTTTATTTCTTTACAACGATCTTCAATACGTTTTACAGAGGGCACCAACGTGTTTTCTCAGGCAACTATATTTTTTGAATATGGTTTAATAACTACTAGGAGTTCTAAAGGTGAGTGAAATCCATTTTCTTCTTTCTACCCTTGAGCCTAATTTAGGGGTGAGTCACTATATGACAACTGTCATCACAGTCTGTGGTGACCCAGGCATTAGAATGTCCCTTATTCACAAGACAGGTGCTGATGTGTCGTCTGCCATCTGAACAACTCCCTTTCTCAAACTCTATTCACTTGTGCGATAATACAAAGCTAAAGTTGTTTACTCTTCATTCCATATAAACTGAGTTAAGGATTACACATACACGTATGATTTTAAAGTTGACATAACAAAAATTACTTCTGTAAGATTCAATTACAGAATCAAATAATCATCCAGTATGCCAGGGGTAACTGATCATACTTGGCCAAAGATACTCTCTCAGGCCAGGAGGCTGCCACGCAGTATCTTACTTAGAGGAGGAAGACAGTGGTTTAATGCACATAGTAGGATGCGCTCCAGGTTAAGTGAGCGTGGGTTCCTCAACTTCCGTATGCACAGGACTGAAAGAAACTCCATTTGCCAAACTGCCTATTACATGCAATTACTAGTACGTGTATACTTCAATCCAGTGTGTACATTATTTGACATACTTTGAAGCCGACACTGATAAACAGGATTTGATGTTAACTACCCAGTTAGCTAAGAAGTGAATAATATCCAGATGGAATTACTGCCCTCCATAAGCATAAATCTCAAATGGCGAGCCTGGAAATCTCAGGCAGGGTCTGCAAGGGTATCTTTGGCCATGTATGATTTACTATCACCAGTAAGTGACTTGGGCTAGAAAGAATACTGGATTTCCTAAGCACTTTAAGATATGCTTTCAGAAGCAGTGAAAAAGCCAGTGTCAGTTCCATTAAAATAATTACATCTCAAGCACACACTTACTTTTACCTAAAGGCTTAAGATACTGGTATTTTTTCATATCTTTAATCCCTTAGAATTTTTATAATCTGTTAGGTAAATTGACATTTCATTATAAATGCTATTTGTAGAATAAAATAACGGTATAATTTTTAAATCAATATATACAGTACATAAAGCAATCTCTAAGAGGAGCCTGAGTTATTGCAAATGTATGAGCTGTTTCCATGGAGGAAAAAGATGGAAAGCCCTTTCCCATTTGCATTTATAAAGGCTGCGTGACTTCTTTAAATATATACACTGATGCCAACAGAGCCGTCAGAAATCAATAAATCACATTCTCATGTGCTGTAAAATGTCTGACATACACATTCATTTTCCTAGTCCAAAATTGTCTGCAAAAAGAACTGTGTAAATGTTCCATTTTAGTTTAATGACATTCTCCACAGTTAAAATTATGTGCATTATTGCCAGTGAGTGCAAAAACCTGAAGAGCACAAAGCTAGATAGGATTTTAAAGAGCCTACCCAGTACATATCCGTCAGTGGCTAGTCATTTAACAGACCATAGAGACGTAGATATGAATGCAGAACAAAATTGGGAGATTAGTAAGGATGGATTGAAATGTTGCAATTACCATTTGGAAAAAAAATGGGCATAATTTATTGAGAAGCCTTTGGGGGATGGTCTTGTAAGTATTTGGAGAGACAGCCCTAAGAGCCCCAACACCACCAAATGGATGCCAAGATGAACACCACTTAAAAATGATACAGATTACAGAAATGACAACAACCTATTCATCAGTGATGTTCAATTTGAAAGTGTAATAAAAACCCAAATATGACTCCGCTTTAGTTGACATGTATTCTACCAGCTGCTATATATTTTTCAAAGGTCACAGAATTGCTCTATGTAGAAATAGTTTATGAAGTACAAATTCTTAAAGAAAGGGGGGATCTGCTACGTATGATCAAGGAGATTCTAAAAATCCTCCAAGCATATTTTGCAGAGAACTATGCACAAAGGCATGTCTGGCTACAAACACAAGTGCTGAATTTATTCAGGTAATATTCCGACATGGGAACTGAAGGAAGAATGAGCTACAATTCTGTTTACTAGTGCTAACGAATGGTGCCCTTACCTCTTGGTTTCTCTGCAGTTGATCTCTGACCAAAATGCTACGGCCAAAAAATAACTTTGGGCCTATGTGTTTGCCAAAACCTGGTCATATCTGAAGTGTGTTATTTTGAGGTCCTATACCACTCCATTCAACAATACAGCTTTCCGCCTTTAAAGCCTTACTTTCCTCTCCCTGAGATCTCCACTCGCCCCAGCCCCTCGGGCCTTAGCTTCTCTCCCTACAGCCGGGACGCCATCATCAACCACTCCAACAGGCGTATCATGTGTCTTCTAAAATCTCTCAGCTCTCTCCACGTGAGCCTTTGAAAATCTCCAATCTTGGCAAAATCCAACCCCTGGCTAAATGCACCAACATTCAGCATCGCTGTAATGAAAATCCTCAGCAGACCACCTGGACACCCACGGTCATCTAACGTAAAATGGGGTCTCAATGCTGTTCAGGAAGCACTTTTGCCCCAGGATGGACCCACAGCACAACGCCTCAGGCTGCTTGCCAAAAGCTCTCCTGAAACCCCTAGTCCTCCGGTGTCTGAGCAGGCAAATATACCACCACCCCGCTGAAAACCCCTTACTTCCCATGGTGGTCTTCACCTTCTCTCCTTTTTTCCTGCTTCTTTTGTCTCTGATCTCAGAAATCAGCCTCTTTTTCTTCCTTAAACCAGCCTCTTCCCCAATATAGTCCATCCCATCCCATCTATTCTAAAACTTGGCCAATAAATCAAACCTACTTTCTTCTATCTTCAATTTCTCCTATCAACTGCCTCAATTTTTAGGACAAAAACATGTTTAAGTCTACCCTGGCTTTTAAGACATTACAATCTTTTGCTACTCTCAAATGTACAATAAATACTTACTGCCTAAAATATATATGCAAGTCCTCCTTCTCATCCAAATTTGATTACCAAGTCCTGATGATTTTATTTCTACAATGTCTGTGTTGGATTGTCTGGTGCACCCCCCCCCCCGCAACCCCCCAATTCCTGTGCTGAAGCCAATGTGACTGTACTTGGAGACAAAGCCCTTAAAGATGAAATTAAGCAGAAATGAAGTCATAGGGCAAGGTCCTAATCCAATATGGCTAATGTCTTTATAAAAAGAGGAAGGGAAACCAGGGATGTGGGCACATAGAGAAAAGGCCATGTGAGGACACAGCAAAAAGGAGCATTTCTGCAAGCTAAGGCCTCAGCAAAGTCCAACCATGTCACCACCTTGATCTTGGACGTACAGCCTCCAGGGCTGTGAGAAAATAAATTTTGTTTTTTGCACCACCCAGTCTGTGGTATTTTGTTATGGTAACAATAGTAAACTAATAAAATGTCTCACAAATTAGGCCTTTCTTTCTCATTCTTTTTTTTTTTAATGTTTTTTTTTATTTACTTTTGATACAGAGAGAGAGAGACAGAGCATGAAAGGGGGAGGGGCAGAGAGAGAAGGAGATACAGAACCAGAAGCAGGTTCCAGGCTCTGAGCTGGCTGTCAGCACAGAGCCTGACGCGGGGCTCGAACCCACGAATGTGAGATCTGACCTGAGCTGAAGTCAGAGGCTTAGCTGACTGAGCCACCCAGGTGCCCCTCTTTTTCATTCTTTAACGGCATTGGCTAAGTTCTTGTTTATCAGACAGGTTATACCAGCTTATAAGTGGATTCCCAGCCTGCTTTCATGGATTCACTCAAAAAACATTTACTGAACACTTACTACATGCCAGGCACAGCAAACAGAAGAAAGCCACAAAGCCACTGTCATGGAGCTTTTATTCTCATGAGGAAAGACAAATGACTAACGACATAAGCAAGTAACTATTGACTATAGTTACGTTACAGAGGGAAATAAACAGGAAAATAAGAGAACACTGAGGAGGATAGACACAGGGTCACAAGCAGAGCCTCGGCGAGGAGACGACTCCGGCTGCGGGGACAAGAATTAGCGGCCTTGTCGGAAGATGCTGTGAAGCACTCCCAGCAGAGCTCGTAGCAGGCCCGGGGGGTTGGGAACAGAATGGTTGGGTGCGAGGTCAGGAAGGAAGACAGAAGGGCTAAAGCCAGTCAGGTGCGAAGTGGGGGATCCCTCTCGTCTATTTCATGCTTCACTCCTTCAATAGAGTCATTTTTAAAATACACACTTAGTAACGATTTGCTCTGAACATACAGCCTTGGTATGTCCCACACTGCTTACTAATGCAGAAGGCCTTTCTTAAACATTTGTTCCAACCTTCCCTCTAACCTCAACTTCCTCACCCTCTACCCTCTACCATCTCAAACTGTATGTTGATAGATAGCATATACGCTCTGCCTGTGTCTGGGTGCGGGGCAAGGAACACCAGGTAGAAGAAAGAGCATGAACGTGGGGTCAGACAAATCCGTGTTCAAAATTTGGTTCTCATGTTTTTACTTGGAAGAAGTTGGATACATCTTTTCTTTCTCCCTGATCCTTATTTTCACACCGATGAAGTGGGGTTAATAATACGAACTCTTTGGGGCATTACAGTAAGGATGACTGATAACTTCCGCAGGAGGCTCAACACTGTCAGTAATCAATACCATCACTGGCACACACTGTTTCCTTTATTCAGAAGGCCCACCACACTTTTTTCCTCGTAAACTTCCTCCATCTGCCCAAATATCCTTTAGATGACACATTCTCTTTGAAGCATTCTCCAAATGCTACACACAAAATTACCTCCTTGCTGTTGGCATAATGCAATACATATACTACCACCATGGCACAGTTCTGTAACCACACGGACTTTTACATCTCTCTCTCCCTTCTAGAACCATCACTTATCTCAGGGTTGGAACTGTGGCTTATTAATGTGTGTATTATCAGTGCTTGTCTGGCACATAATAGGTGTTAAATAAACACTGGTTGGATGAATGAATGTATGAACTCTATATTCTATTCCCCCCCAAACCACTAGAATTTGCCTACCTCTGTAATATTCTATTTCTTCAAAAAATCTGTCAGTGAGGAGTCCCAGCAGGCAAAGATGACTCATTCAAGTTAGCATCATTTGAAGAGAGTAGATTAAAAAGACTACTTACAAAGAAAGATATGGTCAGGTTGCAAACCACCAAGGATAGTGCAATAAACTAAAGCTAATAAATAACAGGGAGTAGTATTTGACCTGAAAGGTAACGGGAGAAAGAGCTGATCAGAACTCGGACAGAGACAGGGTTGTATGGAGAAGACCTTTTGACAGGAGCTGGTTGACGGTTGCAGCCTGTGCTGACCAGACAGAGAAGGGGCCCAATCTCACTCTTCTTCCTTTGCCCAAACCCCTGTTGAGGCTCCCTAATAGCTGAACCAAATTAGAGTCCTTGGGGCCTTCTCTTCCCCCCTTACAAGTCACTCATGCCTGAAGCTTGAAACAATATAGGTTCCTGTGCCAGAAAAGGAGCAGAGGGACCCTTGATGCTCCAGAGTGGGATCCCAGAGCCCATGTGGTGAGGCAGGTGTCCAGGGAGGGAAGCCTGGAGAGCAGCGCAGAGGCACCGCACAGTGAGGAACCCCTGCACAGAGGAGGGGCCCAATATGCGGCGTCACGGATCAAGCAGGGAGGGGAAAGTGCCCGAGCTGGATGGGTAGAGAGACGGCCTGTCACGGAGTCTGAGTATAGTGAAGGAGACCTACACCACGGGGCAGTACGGAAGCGTGACTACTACCTATAAAGGGATTAATCAAATATTTAGATATATTAAGGGTAATAAAAACTGGGTTTCTCACTGTGTCAGCTACAGAAAGGGAGAAGACTAGAATAAACCATGGGGTATTAGACTAGGACTGGAGGTCTTAGTATAAACTCATGGTTTACAAGATGTAGACATACATGTAGAAATAAGTGTCAATATAAATTGTGTTATGTTTATATATTCCAAAGGACTCATGCTCTTTCTTCTGGATATTTCTGTATGTTCCTTGTCCCCAAGACACAGACGTAAGGAGATACTCACACACACACACACACACACACACGTGCACACACATGTGCACAAAGAGTAGACGTGCTGTGAGATCCTCACTCCTAAATACGCTCGTCCACTAAAGGGAACCAGGGCTTCTGGAAGAAAGAGTTATTCCAGCGTCTGGGCAAGAAAAGTACAAGACTGGAACAATGTGATGTGCTTAAAGTAATGAAGTGCTCAGAGGGAACGGAGACACGTCGGAAGACACAGGAGTCAGCTTGAACACGCTCCCAGTGACCAGGTGTGGGACAACTGGAGCACAGTAATTGACTGAAAAACTACAAAACACTGAATTCATACATATGTAAATAAGTGAATGAACTGAGGGTCTGAGGAGAAAGGACAGTTATATAATTTAAATTTACCAAGTACTATTTAATTACAAAGAAAGACAAAGTAACTTTTTACTGGGGAAGATTGGCAGTTGAATTTTAAACAAACAATCAAGTGAACATCACCATTATTGGGACAAATCAAAAATATGTGCCAACTAAGAGACGCAAAGAGAAGAATACCTCATCATTTATCCTATTCCTCCCAGAGGTATTCTGAATCTAATCATAAGGAAACAGCACACAAACTCAAATTGGCTTATAATCTCCAAAAGTGTCAAAATCATGAAAGTCAAAGGAAGGCTGAATAATATTCTAGAATGAAAGAGACTAAAGAAACATGACAACGAAATGCAATGACAGATTCTGTACTGGATCTTGCTGCTAAAAGTGACATTATTGGGACAACTTGCTAAATTTGGATAGAGCTTAAGAATCAATCACATGGTAATAACGATCACTGCTAATTTCCTGATCTTGATTGCTTGGATTATGCTTACGTAAGAGAATGTCCCTGTTTGTAGAAAATGTAACCTTACCATTTCAAAATACTGAAGGAAGGAGATCCTGCGTGGATCATCAGACTGCAAACTAACTCTCTAATGTATCTTCACATTTTCTAAAAGTTTATGATTATTTAAAAATTTTTTAAACATACAGAAGGCAGGGGCGCCTGGGTGGCTCAGTCGGTTAAGCCTCCGACTTCGGCTCAGGTCAGATCTCACGTTTGTGGGTTCGAGCCCCACATCAGGCTCTGTGCTGACAGCTAGCTCAGAGCCTGGAGTCTGCTTCCGGTTCTGTGTCTCCTTCTCTCTCTGCCCCTCCCTCTCTCATGCTCTGTCTCTCTCTGTATCAAAAATAAATTAAATAAAAAAACGTTTAAAAAAAATTAAAAAAAAAATACAGAAGGCATAGGTCCTCCTGATACAGTAGTTTATACATGGTTTAGCCTCCTGGAGCAAAGCAGAGTGAAGAAGACTGAAAGGTGGCTCTAGATGGACAAACGGAAGATTTCCCAGTCACTCCCCAGTGACCTCCTCATGTCCATTTGACGCCGTTGCCTGTATGCAACCTGCATGTGATCATCTCTTAAGTATTTGCTGTTTTCTTTTCCTCGGCTCTTTCCTGTACTCTTTCTTATCTACATTCTCAGGAACACAAGTCTTTTATATAAGACTGTATCTCACAGTCTTACTGAATTCCATAGTTGACACCATAATCTATGAAGATGTTCTATAAACTAACTCCATCTTCTTCAGTTTTAAAACTTGAATACATAATTACTTTCCAACATTTCTCATAGTAGAAGCATCTCAATCCAACATGTTAAAACCAAACACAATCCCTTTCCCACTACACTGGGCACTGTTATGGACTACCTCGCCCACCCCCACGGCATACCCTCTAACAGAACTTCCTGAAAACTAGGTTTCTAACGTATCCTTAACCTCTATCACAGTACACCATTTTACTGGAGGAGATAGAAAAAGACAGCACATGAGGCTCAAGAATAGGTCTAGCTGCTTTAAACTAATTTGCATATTCCACTTCCTTAGCTAGGGGCATTGTTCAAGAAGCGTTCATGGGATCTAAGCAGATCATTACAGTGAATCTTAGGTCTTTTCTTTGGAAAACTGGGACAGAAGTATCTTCTCCATGAATGTGAACCAAGAAGCAAGTACCCATTTTTTGATTCAGGTAGCCGTCCTACCACAAAGGGATCAGAATAGTACCAACAACAAAAAAAGACTATTTTTAAAATTAATTCATTGTTAATTAAATGGGTTCTGGACAAAAACTGGATCCCAGATCAACAACCAGAAACCCATTCTAACTTCTATCCTCTAAAACCCTCAGCCAATAAACCCCTTTATATTTAAGTCAGTTTGAGTTTGATTTTCTGTCACATGCAGTATAATGTGTGAAGGAGAGTAAACTTAAATATAAAACTAAGTGTGAAAATGGTATAAAACAACTAGAAGCTAAAAAATATACATGTGCAATTTACATACATTATATATATTACACACACACACACACACACACACACACACACACACACGACACACACATTCTAGGACAAGCAGGCCTCTGTAAAACAAAAAAAAGGAAAAATATGGAAAAAAATACCAGAGACATTGGCATAATGACAGTTGGCACTGGCAAGCAAGATGGATGGGAAACCAAGCTTCTTTATTTTGCAGATGTAATAACTGAATGATCTCCAGCTCTCTAGAGCACAGAGTCAGAGGCTGGTAGAGGCTACTTCAGGGAGGAAATCTGGTAGAAATCTGGCAGAAATCTGGGAAGTCAAAAGAAGGAAACAAGAAACCCGGGGCTTTCAAATTCTGTAAAAATATGTAGACAAGCTTTCGTACAAGCAAAACTGTGAGGTATTTCATGGAATTAGAGTACTTTATACTGGGTTCAAATAAATCTATGTAATCAGATTCACATCTCTATTCCTTTCCTACTTATTCTGGTCCAGAAAATGGTGGGGTTCATTCCCATCTGGATATCTCTAAACTGTCATGAAACAGCAGCAGTTTTGGGAGCTTGCTGCGTCAGGTCGCCTGCCCCTTTCTGATAGAAGAGAGGGTTCAGCTCACCTCCAGCAAGGCACACAGAGAGAGAGAGCTCTAAATTTCTCGGTAGCAAATGGTTGGGCCCACAGAGCCTTCTGTCCACCCAAGTCACCCTAGATAAAATCTCCAGTTGCCTTCTAGACCGTTTACAGCCCTATCCCTCGGGCAATCTGTCATATATTCCTACTTTTTAGGTTGCAACTATGTCTGGAATGCAGTCCTTTCTTTTCATTTCCAAGGCCAAAGCCCAAAGTCAGACCCTTATCTCATATCTCAACTACTGCAATTGTTTCTTATCCAGTCTCTCTTGTCTTATCTTTCTGCCTGTCCAATTCATCATTTACAGGGCTACTAGCTCCTGGGAGAAAATAAGGACTGCATTTTATTTTCCCCTTTTATCTCCCCTGTATCCAGGCACAGAAAAATTTGCTTAAATTATTCTACGCATCCCATTTCTCATTTGAAAAAATCTCTGATGGTACCCAGTTTTCAGAAAAAGCTCAAAGAACTTCATATGCAACCACATCTTCAAGGCTGTAAACCATACTCCCCCTCAGAAGACCATCTTACCATTTTCCCCCCACTGCACGGTCCAGTCACATGGAACTACGGTATCTTCTGGAACACAAATACAGCAAATCTTTACAAAAGACATGCTGCTCCTCTATAAAATTCACCCTCAGCTCTAATTACAAAACACCTATTCGTTTTTCAAGACTCAACTTAAATGTCCTTTCTACCGTAATATCTTCCCCAATACTAGTTTCAGATTAAATTTCTTCATCCTCTTTGCCTTCAGAAGACTTTCCTCACACTACTGTTCTGACGTGCATGTTGCTCTGCTACATCATCTTGTCCAGGTTTACCCAGTTATTAGACTTCTTACCTAGTAATGAGCTAAGTGAACTGTATTTCAGCTGGAAGTTAGCTGTTACTTCTCCACAAGATTTCTTCTTATATCCTCTGTATTTAGCAAAGCGTATATAGTACACAATAAATGCTTGGTGAATGCTGCTTGAATAATCTGCCAGTGGACTAAATGTGACATGAGGACAGGCATTGTGACTTATTCATTTACACTTCTTACAGTGACTAGAAAAAATGAGGAACAGCAACTGTTTAATAAAGCTGAATCAAGCTGAATAAAATACTGGGCTTAGAATGGCCTTCTGGGTTACGAGAATATTTGGCTCAATTGAGGACAATTCGTCATTTCTTCATTCCAAAAGATTTACTGAGTATCTTGTATGTGTTAAATCTTATTCTAGGAGCTGGGGATAGAATTGTAAACAAGATAAACCACATGCACCTTGAGGCAGAGGAAATGGTTCAGGAGTTAAGAGATCAGGCTCTCCCACCTCCCCAAGTAAAGTTTTCCTTAACTCCTGAGCTCAGTTCTCAGGCACACAAATATGGAAGCTGCCGCTCTCTATTTTATCAAGTGTTATTTGACAAAATGTAAAATTGCTACCACTGGATAATGGTGGTGATGGTGATGATCACATTATCTTCCTCTTTAATTTCAATGTTATTCTCCAAATTCAAGCCCTCATTTTGCCTTTTTGGAACAACTAAAATTGCTTCCTAACAACTCTTTCCACTTTTATCCTTCCCAGCTCTACGTTCCCTTTCAATACTACCACAATAATTTTCTTTAAAAGCAACAATCTCACTATATTATAGCTGTGCTCAAAAGCCCTCAATGGCTTTGCAAACACAGAGAGAACACTGCTCAGATTCCTTAGCCTCATACTCAAGGAATCTTCCACAACTGACTTCCAATTTGTCTGTCCAGATTCTTTTGCACTGTTCTTCCTACAATCTAGACTCCCACAAAATTAGCTTTTGATTTTGTATCTTTGAACCTTTCACTGGGTACATTTCCATCTATCTTACTCAAATTCTGCCTACATCTCAAGCCCTAATTCAAGAACATTAAATTTGTCTCAGATTTTACCCTTCCACATAGGAAAGCTCAATATACTTTGTGCTTTCTCCTCAAAGCACACCAACTTCTACCTCATATTTTGATTACTCACAAATCTAGCCTATGTATCCAACCAAAGCATATTTAATCATCAGTAAATACTTGACAGGCACTTACTATATTTTCATTACTCCCAAGCACCTAAAACATACCGTATTCATAGTAAATATTAAACAAATTTCGATAGAATGAAAGCAAACTCCCAAACAGAAACGTACCCAAAATCAAAATAATCTTTTCCTAAATCTGAACAATAATCTCAACCAAAGAGATACATTTGAGTGGTAGAAAACTGCAGCTCATCACATTTTAAACATATATGAAAGGCGGCAGCTAAGTTAGTAGAAAATAGAATCAAATAAAAAGCTGAGAAAATTTATTCAAAGTAATAAGGAAATATTGAATCAATCTCGCCCATTTCAATATATGGATGTTCCTCTCATTTTGCGATGCAAATACATAAGCGCGTGCGCACACACACACACACACACACACACACACACATCATGTCCATCAACAGGAAACTATACACAGTGTCACAAGGAAATTTTTCCTAGTTGCCATTTAATAACTTTTGTGAAATTTAATAAAAGTTTATGTGATGAATTTTTTTTCCTTTTCTTCTCTAAGGAAACAGCTTTAGATGATTGATGCCTGGTATTATGAGTCTATATTTGTATTTCCTTATTTTAGAAGCTTTTCAAAATACAAAAATAAACTTAAAGCACTTCTAGTTATACTAAAAAAAAGATAAAAGGTGATTATTTATAGGCAATCATATTCGTGATGATAGACTCTCAGAAGGCAACTGCAAACATAAATTTTAAATGCTTTTTGGAAAGAGTTGAGAATAAAAACATTTACATAATTTCTTAGAAACCCCGTCTTTTTATTGCTGCACTTCAATATTCCCTCCAGGCAAAGGAGCAGCTACTTCAAAGATTTATTTGATAATGGAATGTTTGATTTCTTTGTTTTCCTCTTCCAATGTGGAAAGGTCTGTTGTTTTCACTCTACAGCAATGTGCTATATTTTAAAATTTGAATTGGCTCTCTACTGATAATAAAAATGTTTCTATTTTGGCAAATTAAACACATCAATGCTAGCAATGAATATATATATTATAAATACACTATATTTTTATAAAATGGTCCACCTATGTATCAGTCATCTTTGATTACAGAACTGCCATTTCACAATAATATAACCAGTGACTAATATCAAACGTCTAAAACTCCTACTTACCTGCCTATCCACTTCTGGGAGCAAAAGCAGGAGGTATTGTTGAAAATGCTGAGGTAAGGAAGCAAACGTATGTTTATTTATTAATGCCCTCAAGTTAGTGTTGACAAGAATAGATCCTGGTGTTTCTATGTCAATGTCCTCAGCTTTGGTCCATTTCAAGTGTCCTGTGATAAACAAGCAAGAGCATTAATTCCCTGTAGATTGGGAAAGACATGCACATGTACATATCAAACATATTCAAGAATATGTTTAATTCTGTCATTTTTAAAAGTGACATTTCAGAAACTTCTCCAAAGTTTCTTTGTGTTTGTCTTATCTTAGTTGTCTTTTATTTTCATAATGTATACCTCACTCAATACCATCTACATGTTTTTTATAGATGTTACTCAAAGTAGCACCAGGTCTAGATAAGGAAGTATTTTAATTATGATCTTCCAGTTAATCAGAATTGTAAAATACTCTGGGAGCATAACTGGTAACAAGTACAATTTTTATAGATTCTATAAGACCTAGGATTAATAATAAGAACAGTTCTATCATTTTTAGCAGAGATATTGATAGCCAGCTGCTGGCTGTGTGATTCCCCATGTATCAAGTGGAGCACGAAGCACTGGATTATTTCAAAAGATTCCTATTCAGCGTAGTTGGACAGTAATAATTTAAAAATCTAACGTTTATAAAAAATACTAGCTTCGAGTCTAAAATACCAGTACACTTTGAAGGATAATTTTACAACTCAGGGTACACTGACTTCCAACAGAAGGCTGTGTGTAGAGTTCGCAACTCAAAATTACGACATACAAGAAAATAATCCACTATAAGGAATAGTCAGTTGATGCATCAAATAGAAGAATTGCCACTTTCAGTTACGTGAGTTAAAAAGAACACCTTGAATGTGAGTTGTTTTATTAGAGTATGTTTTAAATCAAGGGTCAGCAAATTATGGCCCATGAGCTATAGCCAGACCAATTTTTGTTCTGGTAAATAAAGTTTTACTGGAACACAGTAAATGCCCAATTGTTTAGTTCTCTCGAGGTCTGCCTTTGCACTACAATGCAGAATTGAAGAGTTGTGCCAGAAATAGCATGACCTGTATTTAGTCTCTAGCCCTTAACAGAAAAAAACCCGTCAACTCTTGTTTTAAATAATTAGAGACAAAAGACAGAATAAATTCATTATTAATAAACAGGAAAACATGATAAAAGAATAGGCAACTTTGAAACAGAATTAGACAGAACATCTAGAAATAAAAATTTAGTTCTTAAATTAAAAAATGTAATGGACACAGGAGAGGAAAGAATTACCAAATAATTGAAATAGAGAGTTAATGAAAATATCTAGAATGGAGCATAAAAAAATGATGAGTCAAAAAACAGTAGAGTAAAGAAATACGGTGAATGGCATAAACAGAATGAACATCTAAAAGAGCATCAGAACAGTGCCCAGAAGACTGGCAATATCTGAAGAGTTAATGGCTAAAATTTTTAGAACTGAAAAAAATGGTAAGAGTTCACAGGTAAAGTAATACATCAAATCTCCAAGAAGGACAAATCCACTTTCGGCTGACATGTTGACACTGTAAAACATCAACAATAAAAAGGGTATCATAAAACAATTTTAACAAAAATAAGTTATATCTAAAGAGATGAAAATAAGAACACAGAAATCTTATCAATAAATAACAGATGGCAGTGGAATATCTTCAAAGGGCCAAGAGAATGTGTGTCAATCTAGAATTTCACTAAAAATAACGTCTCTTAAATTGGCAGTGATGGCAATGATAAAAGAACCTTTTTTAGTATCCAAAATGGAAACTCTACCCTTCAGAGAATTTCACTAAAATAATCAGTAGTGGATATTCTCAACAAATGTAGAAATTAAATCAAAGAAGGAATGAATGGGTTGCAGAAGCAATGGCAAACTAAAAGACTAACAGATCAGAGCAACTCCAAGCAAATATTAATGATGAAAAATAATGCTAATAACTAATAAGAGTTAAATAAAGGAAATAAATAAGTTAACTAAAAAGGAAATAAAATGGAAAACAACTGCATGTTAGATGTGAAGAAGTAACTGAAATAAGAATGCTATCAAACCCTGGCATTATTTAAGAAGGAGAAGACGAAAGCCTGGTGGCTCAGTCAGTTAGGCGTCTGATTTCAGCTCACGTCATGATGTCCTGGTTCACAAATATGAGCCCCCCGTCAGTCTCTGTGCTGATAGCTTGGAGCCTAGAGCCTACTTCAGCTTCTGTGTCTCCCTCCCTCTCTGCTTCCCCTTTCATGCTCGCCTGTTCTCTCTCAAAAGTAAATAAATCTTAAACACACACACACACACACACACACACACCCCTCTACAGGTAACCACTAGAGGCAATGAAAAAGAATTATAACTTGCAAATAAGTGCATGGAAGGAAATCTTAATGCATCAAATGGAAGCTATAAAAGAAGAAAAAAATTTAAAAAATTAAGTCCAACAAAATCAAAATAATATAAATGGATTTTCATACTTGATTTACAAAGCAATGTAATCCACCTATGTGCTGCTTACAAAAAATATACTTAATAATCATAAGGAATGGATGAAAATTAAATAAAGACATAATAGCCAGATACTCAAAACAACAACAAAATCAGTCATATAACAATATTAACATCAGACAAGATACACGAAGACAGTAAACCTTATTGGGGATGAGAAAGATCATTCCTTAAGTATAAAAGGAAGAATTCACTGGGAAGATAAAATGACTCTAAATCTGCATCCAGTTAAGCAGCATATCATTCAAAAATTAAAACTGAGAGAACTAAAAAGAGAAAGTGCCATCACACAATGTTAGCGAGCAGTCTTAACATCTTCCGCCAGACACGGAGACATCAGACAAAAAAGTTGTCTTAATACAGAGAACTTTAACAACTCAATAATCAATGCTGAACCAACGGATTTAACACAGGTCACCGCACTGAGCTGGCAGAGAAAGACATGTTTTGCCAGCACTCAAAGAGCAGCAAGACAAACAAACCTGGCCTGTGAGTCTCTACAAATACTGATGGACAATATAAAACCTCATCTAATTAGGTAGGAATAACACAAACGCAGCAGCTTTCCAATCCTCCCATACCCATTACAGATTTGGACATTCAAAAGCATACTCTTAAGTATTTTCTAAGTAAGAGAAAAACAATTCAATGGAAATTATAAAGTATTTGGATTCTAAAGGACAATGCCAAAATTTGTGAAATGCAGCTCAGTTTTAAAGCTAAATTTTATCTATTACAGAATGGAAAAAAAATTGAAAATTCAAAGTGTACAAATCAAGAAGTTAATAAATGAATTACACAAAAACTTGGGGGAAAAAAAGGATTACAAAAATATGAGTATACATTCATGAAAGACCAGAACAATCAAAAAAGGTTTTTTTTGTTTTATTTTGGTTTTTGTATTAGACTAATAAAATAGATATACTTCTGGTGAGAGATTACTCAATAAAGAGGAATGAAAGGTAGGAACATAACTCTAGGTACAGTATACAAGGCAGATATAATGAAAAATACATGTTAAGTGGCGCAATATAATACTATGACTTGTGAGTCTGAGCCATGTGTCAGGCTCCATGATGATACTGCAGAATCTGCTTGGGGTTCTCTTTCTCCCTCTCTCTGCCTCTCTCCTACTTTCTTTCTCTCTCTCAAAATAATAGACTTAAAAAATAAGAACAAGACCAGTATGAGAGAAAAAAAATATTATCAGCCAACCCAACTTACAAAGACACACAAAAATTACAAAAATTGTATTATTAAAAAAAATCTAAAGCAAATCTGACATTTATTTAGTCAGGAGACAGGTATACAGGTGTCTGCTTTATTAGTACTGTATCTGTATTTTTCTGTTTAGTCTTCACAATTAAAAAAAAAAGACCACAAGGAAAGAAGAATTAGGAAGAAGTTTCTCTTCTCAGCAATGGAGGCAAAGGCAAAACCTAGAGACAAAAAGTGTGAGAAATATAAAAAAGAAGTATTCTTAATTCTTATTTATGGCCTAAATATTCTCCTATGAAGAACTGAGGTCATTATCAAGAGTGATTCTGACTGGGAGGAGGTTTAGGGAAAACTTTGAACCATGTTATAAGCAATGTGAGACGCAGGACCTTTGGGTTTGTTACTATTTAGTATGATTCAAAATCTTTAAGAACATCATTGATAAAAGAAGATTCAGAGAAGTACATAATCTTTTATGACAAGCCCCAAAGAAGATCTATTTCAAAGATGTCCAACTAAGCATGAATATGTTCTATAGTTTTGGAACAAAGAGCAGATAATCTTACTGCTAAATGTGTAGCCGTATAGGATGTTTAATCCCATTTTAATTATCCTTACACACTTACTCTTAATTGGCTTAAGAACAATCCAATTATATCTGTTTGTCTTATCTCATTAAAGAGCTGGTACCTCATCTCCCTACAGCATTCAGAGAAAGAAAAGATGTCATTTTAGTGTCTAATTCCTGGACACTAGAGGGTATGAAGTAGCTGTGGTCTGGAGAAGGAGGGATGAGAAGCATCAGCTGCCAGAGTACCACAATGAGAGTCTAAGACATACATGAGACACTAGGCTGGCCTCGGGATAAAAATCATGGAGACTACGTCCTATGAGGGTCAGGCAAATTCTCTATTATTTTGACCAAAGGGAATTCAAAGACCACCAATCTGAGAAAAGGCTGCAGACTCTACAGAGCACTGGTTGATCAATGGGTAGTCTGTTGATTTAAAGACTCCTATCTCCAAGAAGGGAATCCACAGAGGATTTGTGCATAAAATGCACAGAGACACAGATATAACGCTAACACAGAGGGAAGGAGCACATGCAAGAAGCAGACCGGGGTCTTTAGTTACAAGAGGAGCTGCTCAAAGAAATACAAAAAGAGTTCAAAATGAAAGAGTTCTTCATTGTCTCCAAGAAATTAGAGAGGAATAATTCTAAAAGCTCAGAGAATAAAAACAGGCTTTCAAAGAGTCAGTCTAAATGGGGATGTGGGGGGGGAATTATGGAGGACAAAATCAAGTCATCTACAGTGTGATTCAACATGAACTTCACAAATGAAGTGATTGTATAAAAAAGTCTATTATTGGGTAGCAATGACTCTATTAAAACATAGTACTATGTTAAAAAGCTATGAGGGTTATGGTTACAAAACTAAATATAAATGTTAACAATGCTGATGTTTAAAAATAATAAAATTAACAAAAATATGGAGGAGGGACTCTATATTATCCAAAGGTGTAATGTGTATTAAAAAATAATCCGCTTTTTGATATTTTAATATCTTGGGAGAAAACTTTTAGAAATGAACATATCTTGTGGCAATGTTTAGCAATTTTTTTGGTTTTATTTCTGTTATTTTCATTATTCAGCTAAAATTAATTAAATTTTAATTTAATTTTAATTAAAGTGGTTAATACAGTTTTACTAAGATGATCTCTGGCTGTAGATACACATTAAGAGACGTGCAATCACCTCCTTCCACCTGGTGAGGACAAGCAAAGCCTGACTTAGAAGAGGTCCTTCACCCGACTCTGCAGGCGTCCTTACCTCAGACTTCCAGGCCCTAGAACTGGAGTTACATTGTCAGAGTAGTTGAAGGATGCTGTGCTTGCCTCATAGCTTGGACACAGCTACATAAATACTGCATCATTCTAAATACCCAGGAAATCTGTCGAAGGACCGACAGAACAAGCTGCATGACTGGGAGAAGAGAAGAGGCCACACGGTAGAGGGAAGGAGATGAGGAGACGTGTGGGAGAAAAGGATCTTGGGAACGGTGGAGAGGAGGGAGCCCTGATCGGGGAGAGAGAAGAGAGAGAGAAGTGGAGAGGGAGGGAGAGAGAGAGAAGAGGAGAGAGAGAAGAGAGAGAGAAGGAGAGAGAGAGGAGTGATGCACAGGAAATCGCACAAGGAAAACTTCTCCAATGCCACTAACTGGAAAGTGACAGGGGCTGATTATCTTCAGTGTTTACAGCCAGCAAAGACTGGAGTTTCAGAGTTCTGCACCATGGCTGGTGTGGAGCCACCAGGCACTGCAGTGCTCCTGTAGAGAAGGAGGGCAGAAGCCCAGGAGTAGATGGTGTGGTCTGAGCATCCCCTGGGACACACAGAGAGAGATGTTTCCCCTTGTTGGAGTGCATCTAGGAGAGGTGGCATTGCTGCTAAAGGGACAAAAGACCTGGCAGGTGCCATTTCACTGTCCCATTCATGAGCATAGGCACAGTGATACCTGCAGAGGGTGGGTAACCTGGACTCAGGCTTTTTGCTGTGCTTTACTCTGAACTCCAGTCCCCTGTATATTAGTGTGACTACCCTTCTAGGACAAACCAGCATCTGCTCCGGGGCACCATGACCCTCCCCCAGAGGACCAGCACGGGTCTGTGCCATAATGGGTCCCTAAAGTTTGGAGTTTTGAAACTCAGCCAGCATGTCTGAGATAAAGCATGGGCTTACTGTGCTGCCTGGCGAGCAGACAGCCCTGACAAAAATGTCCCAGATCCCTGGGTCTTGTGAGGGGAGACTATTTGCTCTTTTTTGAGGACTTACCAGACAGTGGTAGGTGTGAACTCATTCTCTAGGGACAAGAGAGAGGGCTAGCACCATTCTTTTCCCCTGCCCATCAGCATGAAAAAACTATAGTGAGCAGCCCAGCACCCACAGTAAAGGCCAGAGCCGTGTATAGCAAGCCTGTCCCCCCTGCACTCTGCAGCTGCATCTTTACCAGGGCAAATGAACCTGAGACACAGAATAGCAGGTTACTCCCCTAGAAGACCAGCACAAACTTCCACCAAGCCAACTGACCAAAGACAGCAGGAAAGCTTCAGCTCTAGTGGAATGTGCCTCTTAACAAACAGACCAGAACACACCTACTTAAGATTTGGCACCGTCTGGACAAGGTTCAAACACTGCCCACTGCAGGCAAAGAGAAATTCTCCAAAGGACTGACCCCAGAGAAAGAGCAGCCAAACCACAGAATATAGCATATACCAGAAACACTTCCTAACGCACCAGGCCCTTGGAAGTTTATGACCTCTTCTTAATAAGCCATTACTCTCAGGAGTAGGAAACACAGGCTTTCCTAACACAGAGAAGAAGACAAAGGCCTAGACAACTGCTGATATGGAGGAATTCATCCCAAAATGAAACAAGAAATGGTCACGGCCAGGGATCTAATTGAAACAGATGTAAGTAATATGACCAATCCAGAATTTGAAACAACAATCATAAGGATACTAGCTGAGCTTGAGAAAAGCATAGAAGACCCCAAGGAGTCTCTTTCCACAGAGATAAAAGATGAAAAAACTAGCCAGGCCTAAATAAAAAATGTTATAACCCAGATGCAAAACCTACTGGTGGTAAAGACGCCATGGATGGAAAACAGAGAAACAAATAAATTTTTTTCGTTATGGAAATTATGGAAAATAATGAAGCCTAAAAGAAAAGGAAAAATACTGGCTCACAAATGTAGACTTAGAGAACTCAGCAACTCCAAAAAGTAAAATAACATTGGTTATGGAGTCCTAGCAAAAGGAGAGAGGAAAAAGGGGGCAGAAGCTTTATTTGAGGAAATTGTAGCTGAAAATTTCCCAAATCTGGGGAAGGAAATAGACATCTAAATCCAGGAGGGAGAAAGAAGTCCCATCAAAATTAAAAAAAAAAAAAAAAAAAAAAAAAGGGCAGGACAACATCAAGACATATGGTAGTAAAATTTGCAAAATATAGAGATAAGGAAAAATCCTATAAGCAACAAGGGAAAATAAATAATTTACAAGGGAAGACAAATAAGGTTGGACAGAAGCCTGGCAGATCAGAAAGGAGATACATGATATATTCAACATGCTAAATGGGAAGAATATGCAGCCAAGAATACTCTATCCAGCAAGGCTGTCATTTAGAAGAAGGACAGAGAAAGGATTTCCCAGACAAACAAAAACTAAAGGAGTTCATGACCACAAATCCAACCCTGCAAGACATATTAAAGGGGAGTCTTTGAGTGGGAAAGAAAGATAAAAAGCAACAAAGACTAGAAAGGAACAGAGAAAATCTCCAGAAACAACAACTTAACAGGTAATACAATGTACCAAACTAATTCTGAATATAAATGAACTGCTCCAATCAAATGACATAGGATTTTAGAATGGATTTAAAAAAGAAAACCCTTCCATATTCTTCTTACAAGAGACTCATTTTAGACCTAACGACACCTGCAGACTGAAAGTGAGGGAATAGACAACCATTTACCATGTTAATGGACATTAAAAGAAAGTGGAGTGGCCCAGACAAACTAGATTTGAAACCAAAATCTGTAACAAAAGATGAAGAAGGGCACTATATCATAATAAAGGGGTCTATCCAACAAGAAGATCTAACAACTGTAAATATTTAGGTCCCAACTTGGAAACCATCAAATATATAAAACAATTAATAACAAACATAAAGAAACTCATTGATAACAACAGAATAACAGTAGGGGACTTTAACAATCCACTTACAGCAAGGGACAGATCATCTAAACAGAAAAACAACAAGGAAACAATGATTTTGAATGACAAATTGGACCAGATGAACTTAACAGGTATATTCAAAATATTTCATCCTAAAGCAGCAGGATACATATTCTCTTCAAGTGTACATGGACCATTTCTCCAGAATAGATAACAATTTATCCCACCAAACCAGCCTCAACAACAACAAAAAAATTGGTCATGACATGCATCTTTTCTGACAACAACACTGTGAAACTAAAAGTCACCCAAAAGGAAAACCCTGGAAAGACCACAAATACATGGAGGCAAAATAAACAATGAATATACCAATCAGGAAATAAAAGAAGAAATAAAGAAGTACATGGAAGCAAATGAAGGTGAAAGCATAACAGTGCAAAACCTCTGAGATGCAGCAAAAGCAGTTCTAAGAGGGAATTTTATAACAGCAATTCAAGCTTGTCCAAAAAAGCAAGAAAAATTTAATTTAAAAAATCTAATCTTACACATAAAGATGCTAGAAAAGAACAAAAATGAAAACCTACAACCAGCAAAAGGAATGAAATAATAAAGATTACAGAGGAAATAAATGATATAGAAACTAAAAAGAAAAAAATCAATGAACAGATCAATGACAGGAGCTGGTT
The DNA here is from genome assembly GCF_006229205.1 of Suricata suricatta. Lineage (NCBI taxonomy): Eukaryota > Metazoa > Chordata > Mammalia > Carnivora > Herpestidae > Suricata > Suricata suricatta. The sequence continues at coordinate 37,911,919 of NC_043713.1, forward strand.
CTTTGAAAAAAATAAAAATAAAATTGATAAACGCTATCCAGACTTATCAAAAAGAAAAGAGAAAGGACCCTAATAAATAAAATCACAAATGATAGAGGAGAGATCACAACCAACACCACAGAAATACAAAGAATTATAAGAGAATATTATGAAACTCTATATACCAACAAATTAGGCAGTCTGGAAGAAATGGATAAATTCATAGAAACATATAAACTATGAAAAGCGAAACAAGAAGAAATAGAAAATTTGAATAGACTCATAACAGGCAAAGAAATGGAATCAGTAATCAAAAAACTCCTAACAAACAAAAGTCCAGGGCCAGATGGCTTCACATTAGAATTCTACCAAACATTTAAAGAAGAGTTAATACCTTTTCTTTTCAAACTGATTCAAAAAATAAAAATGGAAGAAAAAATTCCAAACTCATACAATCACAGGATACAAACTCAATGTACAAAAATATGTTGCATTTCTATATACCAGAATTGAAGCAGCAGACAGAGACATCAAGGAATGATGCCATTTACAACTGCAACAAAACCCTAAGATAACCTAGGAATAAATCTAACTAACCAAAGAGGTAAAAGATCTGTATTCTGAAAACTATAGAACGCTGTCAGAAGACACTGAAGACACAACTAAATGGAAAAATATTCCATGCTCATGTAATGGAAGAACAAACATTATTAAAATGCCTATATTACCCAAAGCAATTTACACATTCAATGCAACCCCATCATTAAAATACCACCAACATTTTTCACAAAGCTAGAACATACAATCCTAAAATTTATATGGAACCATAAAAGACCCCAAATACACAAAATGATCTTGAAAAAGAAAAGCAGAGCTGAACATACCACGATTCCAGACTACGAGCTATACTACAAAGCTGTAGTCATCAAAAAAGTATGATATTGGCACAAAAACAGACAGATCGATCAATGGAACAGAATAGGAAACCCATAAATGGACCTCTAACTACATGGTCAATCTTCAACAAAGCATGAAAGAATATCCAATGGAAAAAAGACAGTCTCTTCAGCAAATGGTGTTGGGAAAACTGTACCATTTTCTTACACCATACACACAAATAGATTCAAAGTGGTTGAAAGACTTAAATATGAGACAGGAAACCATCAAAATTCAGGAGAACACAGGCAACAACTTCTTTGACCTCAGCTATAGCAACCTATTACTAGACACATCTCCAGATACAAGGGAAACAAAAGCAAACATAAACTATTTAGACTTGATCAAGATAAAAAGCTTCTTCACAGTGAAGAAAGAAATCAGCAAAACTAAAAGGCAACCTTCGGAATGGGAGAAGATATTTGCAAATGACATATCTGATAAAAGATAAGTATCCAAACTCTATGAAGAATTTGTCAAACTCAACACCCAAAAATCAAATAATCCAGTTAAGAAATGGACAGAAGACATGAATAGACTCTTTTCCAAGGAAGACATTCAGATGGCTAACAGACCAAAGATTAAATCAAATAAAATACACTGGAATGGATCCTAGACATAGGGCTAGGTGAGGACATTTATTAAAAACCCCTCAGAGATATCCATTAGAAGCTTAGTTGTGTTTAGCCAAGTACTTTTTAAACTCCTACTGTGTCATCAGGTAGAAAGAAGTATAATTGAAACTTGGTTTAGGTCAATGACCCCCAATTCAAAGAACTTACATTTTAGTTAGGAGAATATGTAAGAAATTAATATAAAACAAATAGTAAGAGAGAATGTCATTAAAGAATTTTTAAAAATGTTTACAAGCTATCCTCTTAGTGGCCTGAAGACCGTGAGATGACAATGTACTAGGATTATCTCAGAAAAATCCATAGCGGAGGCTTTAAATGAGTTTCATCTTTTGCTAAAACAAGAAGAAAGGCTTTGCAGCAACTATTTATTCAAGAAAACGCGCGTCAAACCCTATTTTCCGCTGTCACCAACCTTTCGTCTCATGAGATGCACCTTCTTTTGCCTGATTACTTGGTAGTCTAATATTAACTGTTAAATTAACTTGCAAGACCTGTGACAAATAAAGGAGCCTAGTAGATATTGTTAGCATTTGTTTTTATGTGTAATAGAACAGTGTTTTCTACCACTTACGATACAAAAGTGGGTGACACCATAAATACTTTGTTGGTTAGTTTCTTATTATAACATCATTAGAGAAATACTCTTTAGACCCATTGTTTTTTCCACCTGTACCCACTCACCATGTTATGTCTACTCAATCAGAGGACTACTCAGGGAGATATTCTCATAATTTTCATACATAACCCTGGCCAAGAACAAAAAATTAACAATAACAACAACCAAAAAAAAAAAACCTATGTCACAAGTAATGGGTGATGTATTTCTTTTAAGTTTATTTATTTTGAGAAAGAGTGTGTGAGAGGAACAGAAAAAGAGGGAGAGAGAGAGAGAGAATCCCCAGCAGGCTCTGTCCTGTCAGCACAGAGCTTGGTGTGGTACTGATTTCACAACCATGATATGATGACCTCAGCCAAAATTAAGAGTCGGCCACTCAGCTGACTAAGACACCTGGATGCTCCATGATAAATTCCTCATAAAAGTTTCAACACTGGGGCGTCTGGGTGGCTTCAGTTCGGGTCATGATCTCACAGCTTGTGAGTGAGTCCCCCTCCCTGCCATTAGGCACTGTGCTGACAGCGTGGAACCTGCTTCAGATTCTGTTTTCTCCTCTCTGCCCTTTCTCTGCTTACTTAGGCATGCTCTGTCTCAAAAGTCAATAAATAAACATTTTTTAAAAAGCATTTAAAACAAAAAAGCTTCAACATCAGTATCAGAAGAACCAGACTAAATGAGGGATACTAAAGCTCAATGCTATTTTATTGTGGGCTCCTAACCCTCTGCAAGGAAACTGGCATATGAAAGGACCTGATAGAGGTCTACGGTGCTTTCTCACTGCAGTGTCTCAGGGTTATATGCATCAGCTTCCAAGACCTAGGAGAAATCTATACCCGAATAGGGTGACTATCCTGTAATCTGACTAATTAAGTACTTGCTAGAGAGCAAAAGGAAGCACCCAGGGGACAATCAGAAGTACTATACATCTGCTAGGGAAATCTCACAATAAGGAAGCACCCAGGGGACAATCAGAAGTACTATACATCTGCTAGGGAAATCTCACAATAAGGATGACAGTTCAGATTTACACCTTAACATCGGATTTTGACTGGATTTGCTTTAAGTTAAAACAGACTTACACCATTTGTTCTAATTCAGAAAGGTTTCAACAGGTTAGGAGTTTCATACAGTTACCGCCACCTAGAGAAGGCAAAGATAGTTAAAACTGTCTAAAACTGTAGGAATCAGAGGTCTAGCTCTGATGGGGAAAATGCTGTCTGGTTGGCTCCTGGCATTGGCTAGGTTCATCTTTCCCTGCACTGGTTCTGCATCCACATACGAATGATCAGAACCCCAGGAGCACAGGACCATTTTTATTCAAGGATATATAAATGTGCTGAAACCCGTAAGATGCCTAATTCATCCAAACTTATGGACTCATTCAGCTACTTACAAATAATCCATTCCAAACTTATCCAGCACCTACTAAACCAGAGGGATATAATGGGTGTGGTGAGGACCTCAAAGACAGACATGAAGGTCCCTATTTCCAAGGAATTAACTTACTGGCAAAGAGGGAAGAGCAAAATACAAACAAATATGCCTTAAGAAGTATTCAATACCATCCTGACTGTAAATGCCTCACAGCACAGAGAATCTTTTACTCTGTAATATTCCTAGGGTCACAGAACGTCAAAAATATTATTTTCTCTTTTTAAAGTTTTTATTTATTTAATTTGAGAGAGAGAGAGAGGGAGAGAGAAAGAGCATGCATGTGAGCAAGGGAAGGGCAGAAGGAGAGGGAGAGTCCCAAGCAGGCTCCATGCTGTCAGGGCAGAGCTGATGATGGGCTTGAACTCATGAACTGTGAGATCATGACCTGAGCCAGTCAGACACTTAATCGGCAACTCACTAAGCTACCCAGGCACCCGCAAAACATTACTTTCTAACAAACACATAGTTTATTGTCTAGAAATGGTTACATTAAGGCTATTTCTTTTATCTCATTTGCATTTTTCCCTGTGTATTTTATAAGGCTGGGATGATAACCTGAGGCCTCATACGCACCACTGACTTCACTTACGCAGAATAAGTCTCTTCACCTTGTTGTTTGCTGGTTAGCCATCAGTCGCCTTTCCTTCCCTGTAATCAGCTTATTTTTGACAGGTTTTTTTTTTTTAACCTGAATTGACTTAATTTTAAGTCTTCCTCCATCTGCCTGATTTTACAGGATCAGCCAGGATGTCTCAAGAGTTGCTAGCTTTCCCTTCTATGTGCAACTGGTGTGTCTGTATCTGAAAACTGACAGCAGACTCATCCTGTCATAGAGTGCTGCTGCTCCTCAGTGGGGCCTGCAGGTCCACAGTATGGGCTAGATGATCTGACGGTCAGATACCCAACGTGACGGTCAAGTCCAGAGTATGGGCTAGATGATCTGACACTCAGATACCCAATATAAAGGTTTAGACTTTGGAGCTAGCTATGCTGTGGCTTATATCTTAGCCATGTCATTTACGAGAAACCTCCTGAACCCTCTGGGCCTCAGTTTCTTTAGCTGAAAAATGGACATAATTCTACTATACATAATTAAAGGCAGTACTGAATGAGATAACTATGTCAAAATACGTAGACCATGGCATTAAATATGGGCAGTGAATATGATTTCACTTCTACATTCTTTCAATGAGGTAGCTTTATTATTCTACTACATGGTGGACTCCTTTATCACCTTTTTAATTTGCTAACAAGCCAGCTGAAATACTACGACAACACAGTTTTTAAAATGTAAGATGTTTACTGCCATGCAGGGCTTCTAGGTAAGAACAGTTAGGATTCAAGAGATCCTGACTAAAGACCTGAACACCGGCCAGGATCCTGAAAACACAACACACACTCTGCTTGACTGCCAGTCCGGAAGTTAGCTAAGTAATTAAATAGGGAGGCCTCTGTACCTTGAATTTTCTTAAACTCATGATATGCACTGACTTTACTGAGGTTGGTAGCACGCCATTTTTAACTGAAGGTCACTGACTTTTAAATTACTTAGGATACCATAACATGACTTTTTTTTTTTTAGTACATTCTTTACATGTTACTCTCCTGTTATAGTTTTCTATTTTAAAAGCTACTTCTATTAAAGTACAAACTTTACAACACCCAAAAGACTAGAAAAAAACAAAACAAAACAAGACATCAGTATATATGTAAGTGAGGTTATACACAAACACATATTCATACATTTGGGGCTACACAAAAATTATTAAATTATTTAGCTTTGGAAACAATGCAAAAGTTGTAATTATACTACATGCCAAGAATGTAAAACAAAAATAAATTCTGCTTCCCCAGAGAGATCTTATCTAAGCATATATATAAATCCTATTCAAAGACTTTTTATTGAAAGCATGCTCCCAACAGGGGCCTGGCTGGCTCAGCAGGTAGAGCGTGTGACTCTTGATCTCTAGGTCATGAGTTTGAGCCCCATATTGGGCGGAGAGACTACTTTAAAAAGCAAGAAAAAGAAAAGAAAGAAAGAAAACATGTTCCCAGGATTTAGCAAAATTCCTAGTATATAAGCAATCAATAAACCTGGATCAATAAACCTTTTCTACAAAGTTACTGACCTGAACTTTATTCTATATAACTTTACACTATATATAGATATATTCTATATCTATATATCTTTATTCTATATCTATATATAGAATAAAGTTATATAGTTAAACTCTTGTATGTATATATTTAAATACATACATATATATAATATATATATAATATGTAAAGTTAAATTCTTGCTTGAATTCTATAAACACGTGAATTGCAAATAAGAATTACCCTAAGTTGCCAAGAAAGTTAAGTGGCAGAACCAGTAATAAAGTTCAGGTCAGTAACGTTGTAGTTTCTCCAACCATTTTACAAAACATTACAATGATTCAGGTCATTATCATTACCCTTGCACGGAGGTGAAATAACTGAGAGAGAGAAATGAAGCCATTAGGTTCAGACATCCAACAAGGCAGATTCGGTAGAGAATTACAACATTCAACCCTAGATGTGTTTATTTTCATCATTTTCATTCTCATATTACGTTTTCCCTGAGTGCTGCTGTTGAGTTCCTGGTGAAAGTTATCAGGAAGGGGATCTGCAGAAGAAAACCTGGTGTTGACTCACAAGACCCAGAGACTCTGTCTCCCGCACTTCTCGGCAGTTTTATACTGTTTTTCCAACAAGCACTACTGAATATTTCAGGCAGCACAGATGACAAGTGAGGCAGAGCAATTTTACTGCAGCAGACCTCAATGACGATGTCATCTGTGGTTCAATGAACTCTTTACAAAAAGTTGCATTTCCCCCCCAATACAGTAAATTCCAATAAACTGAAACCTGGCTGCAGGAACAAAACATGGCATAGTAGATAAAATCATGACTTGGCAGATAATTTCTCGAATACACAGATCAATTTAATCTCCAATCTTTAGCCTCTGCTTCACCCAATAAATCCATTTACAGATTCAGCAATATACTTAAGACCAATCTGTTACAACTGTATTTTCTTTTTTAGTACCCTCTTTGGTTTAAATGAACTGGAAAGATTTTTTTTAAGTTTCCTTGTTTAACCATAAAAAAAAATGTTCGAAGATTTTTCTGTAATTTCACTGAAAAAGATATAAATCTCTAAAATATGAAACGTCATAGGCTATTGAACACTTACCCAAACCAGACTTTTTTAATCGTTTTAAGTGCTGACTTGTTTGTTTTCCAGTGGGAGATTTTTGCCCATGTTTCATTTCTTTATCTGAACTGTCTGCTTCACCATTTTTAGATTCGGATCCTAAAAAAGGAAATAGTTATTATGTCATTATCTTCCTCTTGCTGTCCTTGAAAAGAAAAATCTAAAATTGTTTCAAAAACCATAGATATAATCTCCTTTTCTATAAGTTATTCACTACCTTTGCCCACAATCTGATTCCTCTATACTGGCTATAAAGAGAAAAGCCCAATAAATCAATCAAACAGAACAAAAAGCAAGAACAGATGGCCTAATAGTGGAGTCAAAAACACGTTCACTGATCTGATAGCTTTTAAAAGAAACACTCAGATCTTTTGTAAAAACACACGAATAAGCTTCAACAATACTATACCATTTAGAGACCATGCAAGACAGAGATAGAAACATGAAGGAAGAAGAGAGGCTAGAAGAGAAAGAGAGAGCATACCTCTATAAATAACTTTACGTTCAAATAGGAACACAAAATACAAACATCAATCTGTAATAAATAGAATGGTACATGGCTGATAAAGTGACAGAAGGTAAATTAGAAGAAAAGGTCAGGGCTGCACTGAGGTGAGAAGAATGCTCCCAGAACGCAGAAACTAATAAAGGATGCCTGATTTTGCAGAAGACTGAAAAACAAATTCACACTCACGGAAGAACTGCTTTTGATGGCATCACACATCAGCATGGGGTCCGCCATTCAAGTTCAACGTTCAAACAAAAGCCAAAGCCACAACAAAAAAAGTCCACCTAGCAGTCCCACACATTTTCTTACACCTACTGACGTCAGCAAATGAAGCCCTTTGATGATGAACGAGCCTGTGCCTTTTATTTTGTTAAGAACAAAATGCCCTATTATTTTTGAAATCACTGAAGGAGTCAAAAGTAAAAAAAAAAAATTAAAATGAAACCTCAAGTAGAACTATTATTCAGTTGCCGAGAAAATGTGTGACACCTCTCTCAGTGAGGAAGTCCCCTCCGGGCAGAAACAGGCCGAGCATACGATATTTGAACTCTTTACCTGAAGGCGAATCCGACTGCTCATCAGACACCTTTAATGGTGTCAAAACAACACGAGGAACAGTCTTGTTTACCATCATTGAGACTCCATTTCTTCTTTTCTGCTGCTGCCTCAAAGCCTACAAAACATGATAATAAAATATAACATAAAAATATAGCCAAAATGAATTCTTATGATTGAATTAAGTGGTCTATTTGCCCACCATTAGATACCACCTCTTAAGAGACTTAAATTCCACAGAGTCACGAATTTATCCTGATTCTTAGTAGTCATCTTCATATCATTTTCCCTCAAAAGCATAAAATCAGGCTTTGGCAAAGGGTATCAACCTGAGAGCATTTAGGGGCATAATTCTGAAAACAAAGCAGTACTTAAAGGTTTGTTCTCCTTAGCAGCGTGGCTTGGGAGCCCATGGAACTTGAAGCCATGACTCCCAAGTAAAATAAATGTAAAATAAACGTTTCAAGACCAGGATAAAAATATATGTGTCTGCACTTCTCTTGCAGGTGCGTCCTCTCCAGTGCGCTGCTCAGTCAATCAAGTTAACACCGAGTGTCATCAGTATGTACAGCAGGTAAGGACTACAGTATTGATGCACTCACTCGGCCGTGGGGAGCGCTGCACAAAATCACTGAACATGGCAGGAATCATTTATTTCTGTGAAGGGAATCAGTCCTAATCTTGGAAACCTTGCAGCACTTGGCTTCTGTCTGCTTGACTTTGGGCATTAACCTTCAGAACACGAACATGACGGCGTTCTGGCAAATCCAGGGGGAAAAAAATGATACGAGAATAAATCTCTCCAAATGGGAGTGCTTTGTGTTTCATAAATGAATCAACCACGGCGATAATAATGTAATAAAAGACATTTAAAAGTTTTGAAATACAGCTTATCCAGCGGATCGCTTTACACAGAAAATTACCTGTAATAAAAAGGGTCTTCAGCACATGAAACTGAAGCGACATTAAATTCCCAGTCACAGGGTGGCTAAAATTCCTCAAAAGGCTAAAAGGCTCACCATAGACAGTTTCAAACATTTTTATTCCCGGCTTCTGTGTCATTTCTACCAATTTTATAACAACTCAGTTACTTGATTAATGTTCTTCGACCAGAAGTTGTCAAAACCTCCTAAAATACTGCATTGACTATATATCCCCTGCTGTCAGAAACAATGTCATTGTATTTGCAAAGGGTATTAGTTGAATGTCCAACTTGTAGCCCATAAGATTTAGCAATCAAATAATTACAGAGGTGAAGAATTAAACACCACTTAAATGAGAGAAGGCATATTTAGATGAGATTTAGAACCAGATGGCAAAGTGAGCGGTTGGGGGAGTCTCTTACAAATCATACTGTTGGCTATTAGTAATACAAGCAACTTCACTTCAGTTCTTACATTTACTGAGCATTTATCAAGGACCAGGCACCATGTGGGGACAAGAGATCAAAAATGAATAAAATGCCCTCCTCCTCACCTTTCGCTTGCTGTCAATAATATATTTAATGAGAACATGTGTGCCATAAAATATTTAAGGCATTTACTCTTATTTTCATCAAGGTGTACAAAACTGCATAAATGTCTACAGCCTGGTGTAAAGGCTCAAAGCACTTTATAGACATTAACGTATCAATCCAATAACAAAACAGAATGAGGCAACACAGTGCCTCAAATTAGATTAAGACCATTTTTGCCTAAGGCTTCACAAAACAAGAACATGTGTGCAAAGAATGATTAATTTTTAGGAGTCTATACATCATAGATTTCAACCACCTCCCTTGACAATCCGTGTGGCTATTTTAAAAATATTCATTTTATGTTAGGGTGGGTAGGCATATATTTCAAAATACTGCTTAAAAATAATTAAAATAACAGAGGGTCTAGCTAGAAAATGGAATCATAAAGTTAAAGATGCCATGTCTTTTTACAGCATTTGTGGGAGATAATAACTAAAGTAATAAAAATTTTGTCCTCAAATTTTAGAGCTAAGAGAACTCTAGAAAAATTAGTCGTTGGATATAAAGAAACCATGACAGAAATAATATAAAATAAGAAGAAGAAGAAGACGATGACGACGACATCGACAATGAAGATGATGAGGAACCACCACCAGCACCACCAGCACCAGCACCACCAGCACCACCAGCACCAGCACCAGCACCACCCATAAAGTCAAGGTGAAGCCAAAGCAGGGATAAAGGAATACTAATCAGTATTGAGACCATGTCAATGATTTTTTTAAATAAATATGTACACAGAAATTTGAACAAAGATTTCTTAATACAATATTTCTTAAATAATGAAATGAAACAACATCTCTAGGTGACCAAAACTAAATGTCACCCGTATAAAACTGTCTTAAGTATATTTAAAATATGCATACTTTTCTGTTTTACTTCTGAAAAACATGCATTGTATCTGATCCCAATTAACATTCCAAGGGGCAGATAAACAAAAACCGTTTACAAGGCTGCCAGTCACAGCAGTGACGCAGCAGGCCAGGAGGCAAACTAGAGGAGTGCCACAGTTCAGTTATTAGAAGGGGCATCTTGATCACGTTTACTAGATTCATGGTCACTTTAGACTAACTTGCAGATTCCAATTCATTTCCCAGAAAGCAGGATTTATTTGACTCTAGACACTGAGGACATCTTCCAAGCACATCAAAATGTGGATGGAGGTGGAGAAAAACCATGCTAAGTTAAGATATCTAGTATCTAGGATCATGTGGGCTCCGAACAAGAAAGCTGTGGCACTTGTCATGTCCACGAGGCGGGCTGTACAGTGGTTCCTGTATTAACAGTGATCCCCACTCTCTTGTTGTAGGGTGTTCGTCCTGCAAGTAATGAAGCTAGTTGTCCACGGGTTGTTTGGTTACATAACTCTATTTCTGCACGACATGCACACTGACCACTCAAACATATGCTGTGTGTCTCCTCACAACACCTTGAAAAATGTGCAGTGCTTTTTGGAGCATTTCAGCTGGGGTGAGACAATGACAGGGAAGCAGAGATGAGTGGGAAAACACATGTCCCATTGGAAGAGGCAGTAAGTACTTAACAGATGTGACACAACTAGATGTTTAGGTGAGTCTTCCTGTTTTCAAACGATGTGCAAACAAAGCAAAGGTGACTGAGCTAAACTCGGGCACCAATCGTTGAGACCTACTACACACCAATCCCAATGCTCCTCACCTGCCTGAATAAATGAGTAACCACTGCCCAGCAGAGGGCTGATAATGTGAGGACCTGCAGAGGAACCTAAACGGTGCAGAGCCATCTTACTGACGATGTGGTGCACTGCGTAAGGGCAAGGCGAGAGGCTGAGAAAGAATTAACTAAACAGCTGAGTAATGCTGGGTAAATTACATGCATAAAAATGTCCCTATAAAACAGAGACACCAGTGTTAGCAAGATGTATTAAATAGGAAATCACAGAACAGTATTTAACACTATTTGTAGCACACAGTAAATATGCAATAAATATTGTATCTATATAATTTACTCATTTTGTAATGAATACATTTTTGGGGGACTTACTGTTGTAAGTACAGTGTATGCACTGCTGATCCATAGCAATGAATGAGACAAAAGAAAACTGCTTTAATGATTTCACATTTTAGCAAAAGACTGACAAGGAATCACAGAAAATGAACATAATGGTTTTACACACATACAAGTACTGAGAAAATTATGCCAGGATGATGAGGAAGAGTAACTGGGGTGGGGAGGAAAACCTCTTGGGAGGTGACAGTTGAGAAGGAATCCAAATGCCAAGAAGGATCGGCCACATGAAAATGGCAGAATCTCCAATCAGTTTAAAAAACAGTATTGAGACCCCTATCGTGAAAATTCTTTGGCAGTTCAAGGAATAAATAGCCAGGGTAACTGGAAAGGAAGACTAGGAAGATTACAGAAATGGAAAAGAATTCCCCGAAATGATTGCCAAGGGTTTATTGGGAACAGGGGATTTATGGTCAAAGCAAAGGCAGCTGTACAACCCCAGTGTCTTCCCACAGCCCACAGTGACCATGCTGGCACTTGTGCCCCAGAGATGTGAGAGAGGCCTCGCCAAGAGAAAGCACGGGGTGTCTTCCAAGAAATAAGTGCGTTCTGACTTTACGCACTTCTTCAGCATACATTTATAAGGCTCCACTGCATGCAGTACATTGCGCCCCACACCTTGGGCAAGCTTCCCGACAGTTCTGAGCATCTTGAGAATTTTAGGGGAAGGTCCTTAAGCACTCCAGGAACACTTCTGCCTCAGAGCCTCTGCATGAATTCTTTTCTATGCATGTACACTCTTCCTTCAGACTTCCAAATGGCTCATTTCCTTATATACTTGAGTCTACTCATTGTGTTTGCCCATCTGGGCTGCTAGAACAAGATAACACAGACTGGGGAACCTGTAAACAACAGAAATTCATTCTACACAGTCTGGAGGCTGGAGGCCTGAGATCACAATGCCAGTGTGATCCTGTGGGGGCCCCCTTCTAGACTATGGGCTTCTCCTTGTATCCTCACAAGGCAGACGGGGGCTAGGGAGCTCTGATAGGGTCTCTTGTATAACAACACTAACCGTATTTAGGAGGGCAGGACCCTCACGGCCTAAGTATTCCCAAAGACCTCATCTCCAAATACCATCATATCGAGCCTTAGGATTTCAATTTGTAAAATTTGGGGGACACAAATATTGAGATCACAAACTCTTACACCACAACTCCCACCATGTTATCTATCCCCACCATCCACTCTGCCTTATTTTTCCCTCCCTGGAAAATGTATTATACTGTGTAATGTCATTTTCTCTTCTCTTCCCCAACCTAGAATATAGACTCTACAAAAGACAAGAATTTTCATCTTTTTGTTCACTGTCATATCCTCAGTGCCTAAGGATTATATGGGCTATACTAAGTGCTCAGTAAATATTTACAAAGTGTAAGTAAAAAACTCATAAATATAAATTTAATAAAAATAGTAAAGCTCTCATCTATTTCTCTGTAAAATATTACTGGCTTATTCAAAAGGCAAAGATTTGCATGGGACAATCAAGAAATAACTTTATTCTCCTGATGTTGCCTTCACCTGTATTCTGACCAATTTCTCTTTCCCATTTCTGGATAATACTTTACATACAACACATAGCTTCTTGGGTCATATTCAAGTATTTACACAGTCTCATTTTCAGGCTTAAAAACATGAGGTTGAATATAAAGCCTTCTTTCTGCTCTCCCCAGATCACACCAATGCTTTGGGTCAAAAACTTCATTAGTAAAGAGATTCCTGATTTTACTCTTCCTCCATTTTCTTCCTCTTTTTCTGGGCTCCTCAGGATTGGGAGTTGAAAATGAGGTGAATAGTAGGTCAAAGTTGTCTCACCCAGTATGACCATAGTCACAGAATTACAATCTTTGGGGAGGCAGAAGGCCAAGTGCTATGTCTATGGCATACATTATCTCATTATCTAGTTATACAGATAATGTTACCTGTGTATCTATTATCTAGTTATAACTATATATATATACACCCATATGTATAAACACACACATATAAATGTATGTATATATGTGTATGACTATAAATAAAAATAAAAAATATATAATATAAATGAGAACCATATATATAATTCAATCCTTCATGAATGGTTCTCTGAGTCTTTCTCTCATTCACACTGTGCCTCCTTTCACTGAGGGAGGATGCAGCAAAGCTCTATACACTTTAATAAAATCTCCTTAGTTAATGCTCCTTCAAATAAATCTTGAACTATTTTTTATATCAACTATTGATGCATGATCAAGGGCCATCTAGGCTTCTTTCACGAAGTCCGTGAGGTTGTGTCTGGCACCTCTCTTTACAACAGGCATACTTGTATCCCATGGTCCTCAGCTTTGAGCTTTAGCTCTTGTCCAGAAGAACAAGAAAATTCTTGTTTTATATTGTTACAAATATAATAGAGAAGTTAAATGTAACTTAATGTATCATTATCTAAATTTGGATATCCCACAGCCTGGACAATGTAAAGCCACATAGTAGATTAAGAAAATAAGACTAGGAGAGTCACTTTAGACGGTGGTGGGAAGTTTGTTCTTCGCAAGGGTACCCTAAAAGAAAGATTTTATTTTGTTGTGACAAATTATGAAATGTGGTTTTTTTCTACTCCACACCAAAGGTCTCAATTAGCTAGAGATGGTCTTGTTGATCAATCTATAATACGGCTTTATTTTGACACTGACATTATATAATCTCTTACTGTAGTAGTCTTGATTCATTTTAGGGGAATGATATCATTGAGATACCTCCAACCACTCAAGTCTTAGCTAGACTTTGAAATGCTAATGGAGTATCTTATTGAACGACTTTACATCCTGTAATTTCAAATCCAGGGACTCGCACTATCAAAACTTCAGAAGATGGCAAGTGTAAATGCAGTCGACTGTGAAAGAATGTACCTTTCACCTGTCCACATATATAATGTCCAACACACCCAAACTACACAGAGTGCATGGTACTAACCAAGTTTAATACTTCTTGGTATATTCAGTATGAAAAAAAAATTAAGGCTTCAATGTGGAAATGAATTTGCCCTTTAAAGGAAACAAACATTACAGAGCTAAACTAGTCAGGGAAAAGCAAAGATCCTATCATACGTCAATTACAATTCTGGCTTTAAGCAAAAAAAGAGAAATCAAAACATGCTGAGTGGGCATGCTTTTCTCTAGAGATGTACTGTGATATTCTCTTGTAAAAAGAGACCAAAAAAAAAAAAAAACCAAACCCTTAAATAAACATTTCATTTTGTATCAGAAAGGCTTGTCAGATAACTCTAAAAAAATGGAATGGTTCTCATTTCTCCTCTAATGAAAAATAAAATAAAACCTAAAATCACAGGCTTTGTGCTAACTTGGAATTTGCATAAACCAGTAATGCCTGCTTTATTTTAATAGAGAAACAACACTAACAATGTGACTTAAGAATGCACTGAATGCAATAAGCCCTTCGCTGAAAAATCTGAAAATATCACACGCCGTGAGTGCTACAATAATTAGAAATACACACACGGAACAGCTGGCTGCGTCAGGCACCACCAACCCGCATTGTTGCTCCTGTGCTAAATGCCAACGCCCCTGTTCAGAAACGCCTATCACGCAACATAACCTTTGGAATTTCACAGTAGTGGTCAAACATATAAAGCTAAAGCAAAATACCAAGACTATATCTGCTTTGTGATATGAAGAGGGCACAGACCTGACACTTTAAATAAATAATGAAGGAAGTCAAATAAAACAACAGTAACAACATAGAAAGGTTCTGTTCTCCACCATGTTACATCCCATAACAGACTCATCCTTCCTTAATCTTTCATTGGATTCTGCTGTTTAAAAACTAATGATAATCAGGAATCTGCTACTCTGCAGAGTCTTCTGAATATGTTTTATATGGAATAGACTTAATCAGAAAAAAAATAATCTACTGAGATGACAATACATTATTCATGCAATTGCATCTAACATATGATGTTAACTAACATTTTGATGATTAGAAAGTAAAATGGACCCAGATATTTAGGAACAATGAAAATATTCTGTATCAACAGACAAGGAACCTTCTAGCCTCTATACTGCCCAGCCTATAATCACTCTGCAATCAGGAGTGAAGTGAAGTACAAGAGCCATTCTCTATGCAACAGGCTTCGGGGGGGTCGGGGGTAGAGGGGTTCAGGACCTCAGATATGAGAAATCATGCCTGGCTTAGGTTGCATGAAGGTTGATTTTAGTATTTTTTTTTTTACTACATTTAGTCTCATATAGTTATTGGGTTTTATTTTCTTTATTCCCACCTACTTCTTTCTAAGATTCAACATGGGCCAATATACAACCCTACTGACTCAGAATATACTTCGAGTAAAATAAGAGTTATATATTTGATACAGTTGAGCATCTACCATTAATATGTGTTGATACTGAACATAAGCAGTCTGTGTTTGAAAATAATATTCTTAACGACTATGTTGTCTTGCTTTCCTTCTATTATACAAACACTGAAGAATGTAAATTTCCTTGGATGATGTCAAAAAGGCATCTATCATACTACATACCACATGCTAAAAGGCAGGATTAGTTAAGAGGGAAGAATTTAAAACTATGATTCTGGGTTCAAATATCATCTCTAAAACTTACTTGCTGGGCAACTGTGGACAAGTTATCTAAAGTCTCTGGGCCTTATTTTCCTCATTTGAAAAATGGGAATATTAGTACATACATTAAAGGGCTTCTGTGAGGATTCAGTAACATAGTATATAAAATGCAGAGCATAATGTCTTGAATTTAGAGACATAAATATCAGCTAATATAATTATTATTAGGATCATTCAGCTGGCCCTACATTCATGAGATTATGAATTACACGTGCATATATACACACAAAACATATTCACAAATAGAGAAGACACATATATGTGTGTATATATATACATATATATATTCTTACAAAGAATTCTACATGGTCATAGCCATCCAACTATCCAAAAGAAAAGAAAGCGGCAAATTTGCTGAGGCTGCTACAATTTAAAATGCTTCATGTTCAGTCAGTTTTTGAAATGCTGTCTTAAGAAATTCAGCAATTAAAGTGAATCTGGGAAAAATTCTGCAAGAACAGCTTTTTTCTAAACATATTTCCAATATGAATTTGATTATTAATCAAACATTAGCATATCTTCTATGCTAGTATGAACATATGGCATATTGTGCCATATTCTCACTGTAGCTAATTTGCTATTTGGTTATATAATATAAATTTTAAGAAATTAATACCCTTCTAGGACATGAAGAAGCTCACAGGACAGGTTTCTTAGGCTTAAATCCTAAGCAAGCAAGTGACATGCTCTACAACAAAACAAAAACGTTAAGTCAAAGTTGTACAATGTTTTAGTAATGGCAAAACACATTCCAATTATATGAAACCTAATGAAGAAAGTAAAAAATAATGAGACACAATAATACATAGATTTGAATCTTTATTTTTACATTTAAATCCAGGAATGTTTCATGGTGTACACAGTTTCTAAATCACTGCCCTTCAAAAGCATGACTTTCATTTACAATTGCATCTATGTTTCTTAAATGCTACAAGTACCAGTATCCAGCTCTGTATCCTTTGTTCTCGCCTGGTTAGTATTTTATTATCTGCATCCTATTTGCTGCCTGAATGAGCCTTTTCCCAGACTTCCCTACTGTCATCCATCCTTTATTTCATCAATTAAAAAGGGATCTCAACACTGAATTCAATTTTGTTCTTTGATCTAAAACATTTTACAAGAGATAAATGGCAAGCTCACCAAAGATTATTTGATGCAACACTAATTACCTTAAATACAGTATCAATGAAAGGAAATACTGCAATTTTGATAATTAGTACAGAATAGAAAAGTAATTTTAATTCAGTACAAAAAATGATTCTTTCCTAAGTGTCCTTGTTTGAAGTAGAGAAGGTGTAGGAGATTAGATATAACTGGTAAGAAGCTTTACTGGTTAGTAAGACTTAAAAAAAAAAGTTTAAGAACATGATTTCTCTTTCCTTGTTATAAATCTATCACTAGAATGATACTTCTATCCCTAGACTTGGTAAGGGTCTGCAGGAGGTGAGATGGAGGGGGCTGTCATTGAGAGATCAAAACAGGGGTGCCTGGGTGACTCAGTCAATTAAGTGTCCAACTCTTGATTTCAGCTCAGATCATGATCCCAGCATGGAGCCTGCTTAAGATTCTCTTTCTCACTCTTTCTTTCCTTCTCTCTCTCTCTCAAAAAAAAAAAATCAAAATAAGTATTTAAGAGGGCAGCATTTAAACAAGGGAATGCCACGAATTTTCACATGAATTGCCACACACATAAGCTTTCCGCTTAGTGACAGTATTGCCATCACGCAGTGTCCCCATCTAACTACAGCATCTCCTCTCCTCTTGCACGCACAGTTCACAATCTGCCAGTGTGGCAGCAATCACTAACACTTCCCGAGTGACTATCATACCGCTCATTGTACCGTGTGCTTTCAACTTCCCACCTCACTTAATCTTCAGATCACTGCCATGTGAAAGGCACTGTTATTTTCCACATTTTCAAGAGAAGAACTCTGAGATTCAGAAAAGTGTCTTGCCCAGAGTTGCAAGAATTCAAGGCAGGATATTTCAGAGCCTCGAGGCCGATTTTACAACCATTCCCCCCGCATCACCATCTCAGGGCAAGGATGCAGAATTCCAGACTGCTTATGTAACATCAAAATGATACTGCAAAGCACACCAAACACTAACTGATGGACATCTTGCTCAAAGTAAGCCACAGTTCCTATTTTTCTTATTTGTAACTTAATGCATCTCAGTAACAAGAAAAACAACTATGTGTTTATTTTTTTACATCAGCTATCAGTTAAACATGAGGCCACAGAGGCAATGCATTTATGAACCCAGTATGTATACTATAAACCTCACACAAGAAAATCTTAATATAAGTTTTTATGGTCCCGAGCACATTTTCCCTTTTCTGTTTTACATCAAAGTTCTCAGCCAAGTCTCCCGTAGTTTTCAGCACAGAGTAAAATTAGTGTATGAATATTGTGGAAGTGGTTGAATTTAGGACATGTCTGTTGCTTTCTTATTTATTTTGCTGTCTCCACATAACATTTTAAGGAGGTAGAACAGAACAAATGCCAGCTCTCTTACCTGTTTAAGAGCCTTTTTGGTGTGTTGTTGGAAGGAAGACACTAACTTGCTCTGCACTGCTGTGTTAGCAAGGCTTGAATCTCGAGTGGAAGCTGCTTCATCAGTTACCTGCTTCGCACAAACTAGAAACACAGAGAGATAATGATATTACTAATTTGAATTCCTTTTTTTATACCCACTGTAATTAACTCACTTGGAGTGTCTCTCCAATTGAGAATGGATACCTAAAATAAAGCCAAACAGCACAGTAAAAAGAAGAGTATCAAGATCTGAGAGAAGAGACTGGTTAATAACTGTGGCCACAGTTCCACGTAACCTCCCTACACCTCCCTTTCCTTACCCATTAAATGACGGTAATATCTATGTCATGGGGCTGTTGTGTGGACATTAAAAAAGAGTAATATGTGTCTCAAGACTTGGGCAACGCACAGTATTTTGAAGAAACAATGTAAATTAACAAAACTGTTTCAAATCTACCAACCCCCATGTTGTTCTTCAATTTAACAGCCCTCCTTCTACAGGCTCCACGGACTACTGTGACACATTATCTTCTCCTATGGACCAAGACATCTACAATGGAGAAGGAAAAATAAAATCCGAGACGCTGGATTGACCAGAGTCAAGCTTTCCTGTTACCTGTTCTAAAGAAGCGTTTTTCTTCACAAAGGCTGCAGAAGAGCCAGTATCTTTCTGACATAGGTGACAAAGGCCTTTTCTGAGCACAACAGAGGGGAAGGAGTTATTTGGAAAATCAAAGTAAGAAAGCACTGTGATTAGTGGCAGAATGAAGGCATATGTCAAAGGCAGGAGGCAAAAGGAAGTTAGATGGAAAAAATAACTTGAGAACATATTGGAAAAGCTCAAAATATGACTTTTTAAGGGCACAAGGGTTAACACTAATCTAAGAAAATTTTCCAAGGAACAGTAACTTGAGAGGATTCTGACCTGAGCTCTAGAGGCAGGTGTTGAAGTAAAAATTATTCTAGTCAAAAATGGAAGCATATGCACGTGCACAGTGTTGAGAACACTCAAGCTGCTTTAGATAGACTCAAGCACATGTTGCCTAGAAATAAAAAATGTGGTTCATAAAAGAGAATGTTGGGGAAAAAAGAATTAGTCAAGTTTTGTTTTGATACAGAAATTAGTCAAGTTACTGATTACTAAACCAAAGGAATAAGTTACTGATGATAAAATAATTGTTAGTTATTAATGCCAAGCACTTTACATATGTGATTGCATTTCACCCTTATCACTTCCTTGCTGTTTCCTTGAAAGATGGAAAGACGCTGTCTCTGTTTTAAAGAGAGAAAACTAGATCTCAGAAAGGCTCAACAACTTGTCCACAGTAACACAGTCAATGAAATAACAGAGCTGGGAGCCAGGGCCAGATCCATTATTTCCCACTTAAAATATTTGGCCTTGAAGCCCACAACTGATGCAGAAAATTCAGTGTCTAAATAAGTTTAATTGAGTTGTATCTTGTTGAAAATACTGTAACAGGAAGTTAATAAGGGCAGGGAAGTCAAGTCATTTAGCCACTGACATGGAAAAACATGAGAACGACTGGCCCAGGAAATACTAGGGTTAAAGATGTAAAAGGATTCGCCCATGGGTGGAGTCAGAGAAGTCCCTGAATTAAAGAGCAGATGACTTTTTCCTATTTAATACCATAGGACATTTTTCCTTAAAACACTCTAAAAGCTGTAGTTAAGAAACATGTTATAACACTGCTTGCTGAACTATGGCTCCTAGGCTTTTCTCCATGAAATGATCACTTAGAGTAAACTGTAACACTGTGCCAAATGTTAACTTATCAAGAAATATCAGAAATTAATCATCAGTCTACATTCCAAAGATAAATTGACTTTTACAGTTATTGTACAGATCTTTTCAATGTTCTGAAGTCTCTATGAAGTGTAATGAACCAGGGAGCTGAGAGAAACATGGCAGACAGAACAAATGATTCCAACTGCACGGGCCTCGATGTTGCAGGAGAAGCCTAGCGACAAGCAAACCCAAAGCAATCTACATATTCATGAAATACCTACCAAAATAATATCAGCATTCTTCAGAGAGGTAAAAAAAACAATCCTAAAATTTGTATGGAACCAGAAAAGACCCCAAATAGCCTAAGCAATCTTGAAAAAGAAAACCAAAGCTGGAGGCATCACAATCCTAGACTTCAAGCTGTATTAAAAGGCTGTAATCATCAAGACAGTCTGGTACTGGCACAAAAACACATACTCAGATCAGTGGAACAGAACAAAGAACCCAGAGATGGATCCACAAACGTATGGCCAACGAATCTTTAACAAAGCAGGCAAGAATGAAATAAAGACAGTCTCTTCAGCAAATGGTGTTGGGAAAACCGGACAGTGACAGGCAGAAAAATGAACCTGGACCACTTTCTTACACCATACACAAAAATAAACTCAAAATGGATGAAAGACCCAAACATAAGACAGAAAGTCATCAAAATCCTTTAGGAGAGAGCAGGCAAAAACCTCTTTGACCTTAGCTGCAGCAACTTCTTATTCAACACATCTCTGGAGGCAAGGGAAACAAAAATGAACTACAGGGACCTCATCAAATAAAAAGCTTCTGCACAGTGAAGGAAACAATCAGCAAAACTAAAAGTCAACCAATGAAATGGGAGAAGATATTTGCAAATGACATATCCAATAAAGGGCTAGTTTCCAAAATCTATAAAGAACTTATCAAACTCAACACCCAAAAAACAAATAATCCAGTGAAGAAATGGGCAAAAGACATGAATAGAAATCTCCAAAGAAGACATCCAGATGGCCAATCAACACATGAAAAAATGCTCAACCTCGCTCATCATCAGGGAAATACAAATCAAAATCACAATGAGGTACCACCTCAAACCTGTCAGAATGGCTAAAATTAACAACTCAGGCAACAACAGATGTTGGCAAGGATGTGGAGAAAGAGGATCTCTTTTGCACTGCTGGTAGGAATGCAAACTGGTGCAGCCATTCTGGAAAACAGTATGGAGGTTTTTCAAAATATTCAAAACAGATCTACCCTACAACCCAGCAATTGCAACACTAGGTATTTATCCAAGGGATACAGGTGTGCTGTTTCAAAGGGGTACATGCACCCCACTGTTTATAGCAGCACTATCAACAATAGCAGAAGTATGGAAAAAGCCCAAATGTCCACTGATGGATGAATGGATAAAGAGGATGTGGTGTGTGTGAGTGTGTGTGTGTGTGTATACACACATACACAATGGAGTATTACTCGGCAATCAAAAAGAATGAAATCTTGCCGTTTGCAACTGTGTGGATGGAACTAGAGGGTATTATGCTAAGTGAAATTAGTCAGTAAGAGAAAGACAAATATCATATGAACTTCACTCGTATGAAGACTTTAAGATACAAAACAGATGAACATAAGGGAAGAGAAGCAAAAATAATATAAAAACAGAGAGAGTGATGAAACATAAGAGACTTTTAAATATGGAGAACAAACAGAGGGTTACAGAGGTGTTCTAGGAGAGGGGATGGGCTAAATGGGTAAAGGGCATTAAGGAATCTATTCCTGAAATCACTGATGCAGTATATGCTAACTTGGAAGTAAATTTAAAAAAATAAATTAAAAGTAAAATAATAAAATACAAAAATACAAAAAATAAAAAAAAAACAAAAAACAAAAACAAATGTGTTTTATTACTTTACATTCTTAGAGTAGTATTTTCACCTAGACAAATAGAAACTTACTGGTTAGTTAAAAAGGAGAACAAAATGCAGTCCATGGTTATTAGGGAATTTATGGAAAACAGGAGAATGCTTCTGCATATTGAACATCTAAACAAATATACCAATTTGCTTATTAGGAAGACTTTTATTCCTAAGTCTTTCAAAGGCAAACTCCAATGAAGCAGGATCAAAAATTGACAAATGCTGGGATGCCTGGGTGGCTCAGGTGATTAAGCGTCCAACTCTTGATTTAAGCTCAGATCATGATCTCTTGGTTGTGGGATCACGTCCCACATAGGGCTCTAGGTTGAGCAGGCAGCCTGCTTGGAATTCTCTCTCTGCTCCTCCCAATAAAAATTTTTAGTTTTTTTAAATGACAAATACTGAATGAGTACATATGTAAGTGAAGCCTGATATTTTCCTTGTATTCCTCTGACTGCTGCAGTAAACAGTACAAAGTCAGCTCTCTGTCCTGAAGATGACAGGTTGTCTTACAACTCACTCTCTGACCTAGGAAATCACTGAATATCATGATACCTATTTCAGTACCAGAAAATGTATTGCATCATCAAATCTAAATTCACTACTGAACTATGTTAATAGTGATTCACATACATTTAACACTTCCAAAAGGAAGATTCTGTTCAATTTAGAGCCTAGAATTTCAGATGGACGGCAGAACAATAAAACAAAACAACAACAAGGAATTCTATGAAGTTTTTTCTCAAAGCTGGTCTTCCTTCCACTCAACTCTATTCAACTTCATGTTACAGTCCATCCTACATGCAAGAGAAGCACCATGGGGATTCCTTCCTATATAGTTTATTTCCTCCCGGATCCCCTCTTCTGGAACTTGATCCTATTTTCCTGGACAAAACCATTTTTCCTTAATTATTTATTTCTGGTAAAATAATCATAGAATCTTAAAAAAAACAGTAAAAACAATAGAGGGGTGCCTGGGTGGCTCAGTTGGTTAAGTATCCAACTTCAGCTCAGGTCATGATCTCACCATCTGTGAGTTTGAGCCCCACATCAGGCTCTGTGCTGACAGCTCAGAGCCTGGAGCCCTCTCTGGATTCTGTGTCTCCCTCTCTCTCTCTCTGCCCCTCCCCTGCTCACACTGTCTCTCTCAAAAATGAATGAACACTTAAATTTTTTTTTAAAAAGCAAATAAAATAGAAAATAAAATCTGTAACACAGTGTTCCTTTGGGTTAAAAAAACCCCAAATACCTTACTTTTAAGGAAAAAACATCAAGAATGAAATGAACAAAGAAAGGAAAGACTAAAATGCACAATGTAGTACATCTATAAGCTCCAAACAGTGCACCTGCATGTGTGGTGTGTGTGTGTGCGTGTGTGTGTACAGGTGTGCACTGACAAAATTGGTCCCTTAGCACGTGCATATATATGATGATTTTATTCATTCTTCTGTCAAGTATCTGGTGAGGATGACTGAATCAAAAAACAGTAAGTAGTTGGATTGCGGAGATTCACGCAAATTCATATTCTGACAAAAACACACATTTTTCACTTTTATTTAATTCTTGCAGCTTTCTTAACAGATGTGATAAATAAATAATACAGGGCTAATTTTAAACAGTTGTCTGAATATTTATATAAGGGACTGAGTCTGGCCTGTGAAATACAAGCCAAAGAAAAATTAGCGTTAAAGGAAGAATCTGGGGAAACCCCTTGTGTGTGAAATTATAACAGAAACCAGAAAACTGAAGAATTGGGGCAGATGTTTTATCCAATAAATATCAAACACTGACATGCAGGTTAGAAAGTGGTATCTCCTTGGTATTCAAAAGTGAATGTGATTTCCCCCCTAACTTCACTGGCATGATCACAAAACAAATGCCAGGATTTATATCTCAAAATCCTATAAGACTACCTGTTCTATAGGTGGAAAAACCCAACGCAAGAAAACATTTTGTAAAAAGGTACAGGAGTAATATTTCTGTCTACATTTTGCTTGGCTGCCAAAAGTAGGCAAAGCCAAAGACATAGGTTAAATGTTTGCTAGTTTCAAATCCAAACAGGTAGTAAGATTATCAGTGTTTGTTGCTCAACTGCTTCCACCATTCCACTTAGAAGACTCAGGAGCAAAGAGAGAAGGAGGATTACAGGTCATCATGAGCTAGTCCTGAGGGCTAGGGAAACTGGTGACTGGCCAGCAAGGCTGGATTTCTGACTCTAGGATCTCCATGCTGTCCTCCTGTCTCCCCTTAGTCATTCACCATTCCACCTGAAAATGAAATTGAACTAGAAAATACAGGTTAGAGCTCCTATTTTTAAAGTTGAGTGACAGAGAGAAGGTATAGGCAATACTCCCCATAATCTAATTACAAACCCACTGAAAAGGGTACAGGAGGGCTTTGACCTTTAAACCAAGACATAAAGAAGGGAGAAATTAGAATGCAACCTTGACTTTTTCTCTGTCTGCCTCCCCAACTCCCATAGCCTCTAATCCAGCCAACTGAGACCCTGTCGTGTTTCCTGAACACGGTGACTTGGGGTATTTACTGCACTTGCTCTAACTGTTCCTCATCCGAATCCCCTCTTCCATCTCTCGGCCTAGAAAATTCATCTTGGCAGACCCAACCTGAACAGCTTCCCCCAAGCCTTCCTGACTGTGCCAGTCTCCGAGGTAGCCTTACTCCGCCTCTTCCCATGTTTCCTTGAAACGTAGTGTATGAATTCATGGCAGTCACTGCAACTGGTGCTTCCGTCTGCCTCGCCACCCACAGGCGCAGCAACCCAGGGACTTACTTATGGCACAGATGGGCACAGAGCAGATTATCTAAAAATGTTTATTAAACTAAACTGTGAAATTTGATTTTCATTATGTTTATCTAAATTATCTATTTTTAATGTTAAAAAATTTCAATTACTGCTTTTAGTAAGAATTCATGGAAGGGGAAGTCAACAAAGCATAGTTTATGTATGGAAAAGCATACACAAAAGTGATTTTTTTTTTTATCTTATAAAATTGTTTGTATTTATCCTAAAGTCAGTTAGGGAAAATATGAAAACCAAACCACAAAATATCCTATGCAGGTCAGTTGAAAGTCACATGACCGGCCACTTGATGTAGATAAACTTCATTCTGCCACCCTTACTTGTTGCCTTATTTTAAAAGGAAAGTCACAGTTTGGAGGTCTTGCATAGTGGAATAAAAATAAAGACAATTTGAAAATCAAATTAGAAATCACAATGCTTACTTAAAATGCCAGGAGCTATACGAGGGCACAACCATCACACAGACCAGGATCTGTGCGCAGTATAGTCACTCCAACCAAGATATTAACTGCTGGATTCCACTAAACCACACAGTAAGTAACAGGCTGTCAGAGGTCACCGGTGTTTGAAGGTCTAATTCAGGCAGGAAGAAAAGCAGCTGGTGATCCAGTCCATTCCTATCAGCTCTCCCTCCAATCACTCCCTTTCAATTTTTTGATCAAACTAGATGCTCTCAAATCCAAACAGTTTTCTGTAGAAATAATCCTGCTATACAGTAGAAGCGTAATACAGTTTTTACAAATAAAAAATTTAAATTGAGGAGCACAGAGTATGTTAGGGATAACACAGTGACACATGGTTAGAATTCAAAACACATTTCAAAAGAGAACCAAGTCTTAGAGAAAGCTTATTTATGAATCATTCATTTGGTTACAAAACTTTTACTGAACACCTTCATGCCAAGTGCTGTAAAAAATGTAGGGAGAAAGTGGCGAATAAAACCCAACACCTGACGTTGAGATGATAAAGCTTTTTTAAAATGTTTTTTTCTAAGAAAAGGATATAAAAATATTAATTCTATGTGAAGTAAACCAAGTGTACAAAAACCTACCAGTGTAACTAAAATTTGTTCTGAAAGATCAGTGAGTAAATAATTCAAAAGTATCCCCACATGGCAAATAATTTTTTAAAAAGCTTATATTTGGATTGTGTATGTTTTATGTATCATACTTACATTGGAAATTGCTCATATCAGATGTTCCAGATATACATGGCAACAAAATACATGCCAAAAACTGTTTAAAATGAGTTAATGAAGACCAGGCAAATCCATCTGACCCCAAAATCACATACATTTGACTCTATTTCTTTCATAGAAAAGGTAATTCCTTAATTATTTCTGAATCCAGATTAAGGAGAACTACCTTCTCTAAAAGCATTCCTTATTCCACGATGGGTACAGATATCTGGATTTCGACAACTTCCCTCATTGCAATAAAATACAATATTCAAAGAGTATGAGATGCCAAGAAAGGTCAGCAACTAAATAGAGAAATACTAGCAATAAAATAAAGTAAACACCAATTTTCCCCTAAGAAAATTTCAATGGAAAAATTGTCTAGACACTGTAGGTACTGATACTTGATACTATTTACAGTATCATCTGTGAATAAGATGTATCTAATATAACTAAAATTTTTACAGTATCATTAGCCCAACAATGCCCTCTTTTAAGTCAGAAGAGGTTGGCAGGAAAGGGAGGTAAATAAACCCAGGGAATGGTCGATCCAATGATAATTATGCTAGCAATGTCTATCAGGGACAGCATACTGCAACAAGACATTGTAATCAGGCTGATACCACAGGCTGCATGTGATGCTCTCCTGATATGATGGAACTGGATAGACTGCACTTTCTCTGCAATGTCTGTAAATGGTCCACAGATACTTTGGTGTGCCCTGGACAGGACACTGACGCTCCACAGGTAACTAGGAGGCACGTTGGCACACCAGAGGTACAGCCATGGCAATCTCTTGTATGGGCACTCAATTCATCACCAGAGCCTTTCGGTTACACTAATATCCCTGGATATCCATAAAAAAAAAAATCCCTTTAAACTCAAAAGAGAAACTCAAACCAGAAGTAAGGATATTTAATAGGACCACCTAACCCGTTCCTACCACAGAATCAATATGAATTCCTCTTTCAGAATTACGAAGAGTAATAATATAATAAGCTGCCTGCATGGGGGAAAAGAGTAGAAGCTATTTCTTTTATACTACAGAACACCTGTGATCTTCTACACTGCATTAGGTTCTTGAAACATCTACACAGAAATACAGCAATCCACTTAGAAAAGGAGAAATAGCAAGAAGCAGGCAGGAAAAATATCATTAAAATGTTGGTACAGGTCAAGGGTAAATATTTCCTTCACTCTTGGGCATCATGGCTAAGTACTTTATACTCTGTCACATGAAAGAAACTCCAGTACCCAATAAAAGGGAGTTAGATGAGGCACTGAGGTGGGTAACTGAGAAATGGTTATACACGGTCACTTTATTTTTTTATTTCAATTTTTCTTTTTTTAATTCAGTTGGTTTTTATTTTTTTTATTTTATAGTTTATTGTCAAGTTGGTTTCCATATAACACCCAGTGCTCATCCCAACAAGTACCCTCCTCCATGACCATCACCCCCCTGCCCCTCTCCCTCTCCCCCTCCCCCATCAGCTCTCAGTTTGTTCTCAGTATTCAAGGGTCTCTCATGGTTTACCTCCCTCCCTCTCCCCAACTATTTTTTTCCCCTTCCCCTCCTCCATGGGCCTCGGTCAAGTTTCCCCTGTTCCACTTAGGATACACTGTCACTTTAAAAAGGAGAGAATGGATAATCTGGCATCAATGAAAAAATAGCACCTATTTTTAAAAATAGATGCTTTGTTCCTATATACTAATTATAAACTAATAAATCAAACAGAAACTTGGCTAGTTAAGATGAGTAACTGAGGGAATACCTTTAATTCTGGTTTTATTTGAGAGGGAGTTTGCTTTTACTATGAGATCATACTCTCTTTCTAATCTTTATGTTATGAAATATTTCTCTCACAGTATGAAGAAAGAAGGGAAAAGTACAATTAAATGGCTCATTTTATCTGCACTTAGAAAACTTCCTTTTCTTCCATGACTCTAGGCTATTAGAAGTGACCAAAATCCATTTATACAAAGTTCACAGTTCAAGGGGAAGTATGAAAGAAAAAAAGGTCCCTAATGGGCAAAAGAAATGAAAAATCGTATCCATAAGTAATGTTTGAAAGAGCTGGGGTAAGTTATTTGGAGAAAATGAAGGGGGGGGGGTGGGATCTCGAAGATGCTCAGCTGTTCTCCATCATTGGAGAGTATAGAAAGAGAAAAATAGTTTAATTGAAAGCAAAAAAAAAAAAAAAAAGAAAAAAGATTTTAGCATAAGGAAAAAATTCTTGACTCTAAAGCTTATCAACACAGACAAATATAAAGGAGACTGGAAGATTCCTATCCCTCTGGATACTTACTATTAGAATAATGTCTAATTGAATTGACTGGTTTAAGTCAAATGCTAGCTGGAGAGCCAGACTGCATGAACTTGAAGTCATGAATGCTGTGGGCTGGGATGAAAGAAGGGAGATTAAGGAAGAGGGGGCAGAGGAGGCTTGGTATCCTGCCAACGGTCATTTCTGACTGTGAAGAGTATTCTCTTTACCCCATATTTCCTTCCATATGTAACTAAAACAATATAATTTTCACATACTGAAGTTTCTCTAGGCCACCAATGTAGAACAGGTGTCTCCAAGAGCTAACAAAGCTGTTAAGGAAAAAGAAATGTTAAAGAAAAGACCAATTAGCTTAACCTAAGAAAAAGCAGGGGACCTGGGCCAGTCATTTAATGAATCCCTTTCCCTCATAGGCAAGAATCGTAGGAATGGCTGTCAGGGAGAAATTAATCATGAATCCAGAGGCTATCTGGTGTAAAATCACACATGTGCAAAGCACCGACTAGCTACTGGAAAACCTCCAGCAAAACAAGACCAATACCACCACAAGGAAAAGACACCACCTAGGTTAGCAAAATCTTCAAAAGTTACTCAAGACACTGCCCTCACAACTCCACAGTCCCCTCGTTTTCTTTTCCCCAATCCCTCAAATAAAATTGCCACTGATAAACTGTCAGTGTCACTGCTCCCTGAGGGCACCTACACCTTCATTAGTACACTTCTCACTTCCTCCAGGAAGCTCCTCATCTGTATGTAATTGATGTCTCAACAGAGATCCTATCCACACACTTCAGGCCATCTTAAAGCACTTTTCACTTCTGAAAAAAGACCCCTTAAACTGTGGCCTCTGAGCCAACAAAAACAAAGAGTGAGCTGAATAATGTTTCATTAAGTTAACAAGACTCTGCCAAGAATCATACAATCAGAAACCCACTTATAAAGCTGGCCATAAAGAATAATGAAAAAAGACCATATAAAATTCTTCAAATGTTGGAATCATTATTTACCCTGGGATCTAAGGACTAAAACATAGAATATATGTTCTCTATAATTTTCCCCTAAATAGAGACTTTTAAAATACTAATTCCCCAGCTAGAGGGCTGCTTCCTCCCTGAAAGCCATTAGGGTTAATAACAAGCAGAGCCTTTTTTGATCTCTGTGGATGAAAATTGTACATTCCCCAGTTATTTCATTTTATAAAGTAGGATGGTTGCTTTTGATTTTAAAGATGTAATATAAATTAGGGCCATGAAAAGAGAAATTCAATTTTTTCTTGTTAATAACAAGTTATAAATAGAAGGTGAAGAGAGTGAAGACTCTCTAGTGATGTGATCATTTCATATAAAATATGTATGGGTTCTGCAGCCAGGAACGCACTGTAACTCAACTTAATATGTGTGAGCAAACTCATGATATACCAATGTATTATGCTCAGAAAACAACTCAGACACAAATACACCCATAAATCTCTGACTAAAATAGCCCATAAAATTCAAAATATTTTCTTTGGGTGACATAGATCTATACTTATATTGGCATAAATGGTCATGGGTTGTCAACAAAGATATATCAAGTGATTCACCTAAATCACTCTCAATCTCTAGAACTAAAGCCTGTAATAGCTGAAGAGTTTACCTTCTTGAGTCTGTATGTCTAATTCTTATTAACCTGAGAAACTGTTTAGTAGGCGCCAAAGAAACGGGACTGTAATTCTGTGTCTTGTAAATTCTATAATCAATAATATACCACTTTCCCCACTCTGTAAAATTTTTCAACAGAACTTTAAAACAAAATGTCTTGGCAAAAGATCACCCATTTAATAAGAATGTTTCTCTGGCCAACTGACTCCAAGAGGAGGACTAAAGCATTACTATTATTATCTCAAATCTAAAGATTCAAATACTACTGACAGGAATCAAGCTGCTAAGATTTCTTATTACCAGTTTTTGTACAGTGGTTTTTTAAAAAAATAAAACTTTAAAATATATTTTAAACTATTTAAAAAATATTTCCCTGCTTACCCTCTTTAATGGCGCAGCAGATGCCAGTTGATCTTTATTAATTTGAGATAACTCTGTTAGCTTATTCTCTGGATCGCTAAAGGGTATGTTACCAATTGATTGTTATTATTCACATCAGCACTGCCCACTCCTTCAACCCAAAGGAGGAATGAGAGAGGAGAAGAAAAAAACAGATAGTGGGATCCTCCCCTCTCCCTCCCTTCTGCCCCCTGCCCTGGCTCCGAGGTCCACACAGCCCCACCCTCTCGCTCTGATTATATTTTCAAAGTATATTTGTACAGCTGTAAGAAGTGCAGAAATAACATCCATTCTAACTTCTGGTTCAAATATGTTTTAGAAACAGATTAAGAAAGAAAATCACCTGAACTGGCTCAGAACTTTATCAATTTGTAAGAAATCATGTGGCCCCCACTCCTTAATTTGGATAAGCCAGGGGTCCCTCTTTGTCAAATCCTCAAGTCTATAATCAGAATAGATTTGAACAAATGTTGGAAAAGCAAATTGTATCAATGACTCCTGGCTCTTAGTGTTCCCTGTGATTCCAAGTGTCACAGTAGGTAGAGCCTGGCTTTTGGTGTCACACACATCTACATTTGGATGAGATATTTAACTTACCTAAGTTTGTCTTCTCACAGGTGAAAAGAAAAGAAAAGAAAGAAAAGAAAAGAAAAGAAAAGAAAAGGAAAGGAAAGGAAAGGAAAGGAAAGACAAGATAAGAAAGATAACAGAGCCTAGAAAGATTAATTATCTCATAAGAATGTTGTGAGGATTAAACCATATACACGCAAACAGCTTACAAAGGCTGGGCTCTGAAGCCATGCATATTTTCAATACCTAAGTTCGGCAAGGTTCGTGGGCTATAAACAGAAGAATATGATATTTACATGGATAGGAAAAATACTTATCCTAAAAGAAGCAATTGTGGTTTGCCATATGAAGAAAAGTGGAAAAGTCAAGGAATACTCAAGGAAATAAGCTGTTTACTGTCTATTAAGTGATTCCCTAAAGCAATTTCTCTAATGCAACTTCAAAGGAGAAGTCAGGAAATCTGTCTTGGTCACATTAGCTGGAGATGTGTGGGTATGTGTTATTTTGTGAAGTACCTATTCACATTTCAAATTAGCGGAGTGTACTCATCCCACTGTGGGTTAGTTACTGGCTGAGTGCTCACCCTGTTCTCCACCCCTTTCCAGTCACTAAAACCCTCCCACTGTTTCCTCTGAAATTCAGAATTAGTCATTTAGTAAAATCTCCCTTTAGCTTCCATCTTTTCTCAGAATATTCCACTCATGTCTTGATCCACAAAAAACTCACTTTCTTAAATGAACACTGCCACTTTCCCTGGAAGCCTCTCAGGCAGAAGCGCCTCACTTTTCCACACAGCTTGTATTACTGGCACTGGAAACGGGATAGGTGGCCTCTATTTTCCCTCGCTCCTTCTCAGATGCCTCTAGCAGGCTCTCTCGTTTCATCGGACCATAGTAACAACTACCGCTGCTCCATCTACCAACTCCTGGGTTACCCCCACTTCACGTTTTGAAGATGTCACCTCCTAAATGGCACACCCTACAATGCCAGTTCTAACATTATTGTCTGTTTCAATATCCACACAGATGATTCTCTAATCCTTTACACCTGGGCTACCACCAGCTTCTACGTCTTTGTGCAAACAAGAAAAAGCAGTATTTCCTCCAGGGAGAGCCAACTGAGCTCCCATAGCACTAAGACTGAGCAAACAGAAGGCTACTGAATCAGCCACTGGTGATATCAGGTCCCTTCAGTCAGGGCACTATGAAGAGGGCATGCACTGCCTAACCACTGGTAACAGCCTCAAACCTAGCCCCTCCTTTCTTTCCTCTCATGTCAGACCTAATTCCATAGTATCGCCCTAACCTCAATTTTGTGCATTCCACTCACATCACCTGCTCTTCTAACTCATTTACTCTAGAACACCAAATCCAACACTCCTATATAAGGCCAATCTCTTCATCCATTTACTAGATCCTATTTCCTTTCATCTAGTCAAGCACATGGCCACAGGTCACCTTCCTCATTATCAAATTCTCCTCTTCAACTGGATTTTCCTCATCATCATCCAGTTGAGGATATCAACTTGATATCCTCATTGTCTAGAATAATTATAATTATTCTAATTTTTATCTCTCATATTTAAAAACTTTATTTTTTAATTAACCTATTTTGAGAGAAGGGGGAAGGGGAAGAAAGAGAGAATCCCAGTAGGCTCTGCACTGCGGGCTCAAACTCACAAACTGTGAGATCATGACCTGAGCTGAAACCGAGAGCCTGACACTCAACTGACGGATCCATTCGGGTGCCCCAAAACAACTTTCTTTCGATTCCACTTTCCCTTCTACCCATTTTCCCATTTTGCTCTTTCCCTTTATCTCAAAAATCCTTAAAAGAATCATCTACTTTTGGGGTCTCCAAATTCTGTCCTCCTATTCTCTTGAACCCACTCCAAGGCTTATGGTCTCAGCGCTAGACAGAAGCTGTCATTGACAAGTCATCAACAACCTCACAAAGTTAAATCAAATGGTTATTCTCAATCATCATTATAAGCTGATCGTTCAAAAGCATTTGGCACATTTAACGTGCGTCCTCCCCAGAAACACTTTCTTCACTTGGGTTCCAAGACAGACAACATGTTCTCCTATCCATTTATCTTCAGTCTCATTTGTTGTAATTATTTCCTATAATGTCTCCAAGTTCTTAAAATTTAAGTACCCTTGAGCTCATTCTTTGGGCTTCTCTTTTCTATCTCCCTTCAGTTCTTTGGTGATCTCAACCGTTTCTTATCTTTTAATATCATCTATACACCGACCACTTTTACATGTGTATATCCAGCAAGGTCTTTCCCATGAATTCAAGACAGATAAATCTAATTACACAACACATCCACTTGGGTGTTGAAAATGAAGGTCATACTTAATATGTCCAAAACTGAGCTCCCAATCAATAACTCCCTGCCTCCTAAACTAATTATCTTGCAGATTTTCCATCTAAGTTAAAGATAAGGCTAATTCTTCTACCTTCTCATGCTCACATTGCGGGTGATCTCCAACTCCTTTTTTACTTCAAACCATACTAATTTTAGTAGCTCCTGTTGGATCTAGCTTCCTATATATCCCGAATCCAACCACTTTTCAGTATGTCCACTGCTGCTCTTTCTATTCAAACACCATCATCTCTTACTAGATCACAGAAAGAGCTTTCTAACTAGTCTCCAGTTTTGTCCCTTTTCCCCTATGTATATACTTTTTGTAAATAGTGCTCCTGCTATACTTTAGCTTCTGCCAAAATCTTTGAGGGATCATTGTCTCTCTGGCTCAAAACTCTACAAGAGTTGATATCTCACTCAAAGCAAAAGGAAAGAACAGGGCACTATAATCTCTGGCCCCATGACTTACCTAACTTCTTGTCTCTATCATCCTTTCCCTTGCTCAACCTGGCCTCCAACCACACTAGGCTTTTGATGTTTTTGAAACATTCTAGGATCTCTCCTGCATCAAGGCCATTTAATTGCCGCTTCTTCACTTAGAACTTTTTACCCTTAAACACCTGCTCCCTTATTCCCCTCAGATCTTTCTCAAATGTACCCCTTTATCTGACTCTTATATATTTTTCCCCATATCACTTTTTTGGCACAGAAGAAGCTATACATTTTATATATTTATTTTGCTTAATGTCTGTCTACCAATCTAAGATTCACAAGAGGTCTCTTTGTTCTTATTGTTACTGCTGTAACTGCAGTGTTCCAAACAGTACAGGGCAGGGGCACCTGGGTGGCTCAGTCGGTTAAGCATCTGACTTCGGCTCAGGTAATGATCTCACGATTCTTGGGTTCAAGCCCGGCATCAGGCTCTGTGCTGACAGCTCAGAGCCTGGAGCCTGCTTCGGAGTTTGTGTCTCCCTCTCTCTCTGCCCATCCTCCACTCATGGTCTGTTTCTCTCTGTCTCAATAATAAATAAAAACATGAAAAAAAAACAGTACAGGGCACATAGAAGCTTGATAGAGAGAGAGAGAGAGAGCGAGAGCGAGAGAGAGAGAGAGAGAGAGAGAGAGAGAATGAGAATGAACACAAGTGCTCACCAAAGCGGGCAGTGCAACAAGAGGGATAACCCAGTAAGATTCCCCTTCATTTTTCTGAAGGAGAACAGTTTGCTCCACTTAGCAGCCCTTCCAGAAAGCCAGAAATTGCCGTGTATCTCTGCCTTGTTCTCTCTGTAACCACAAGGCCCTGTCAAAATTCGCAGTACTGCCACAACAATGGTGTGGGGTTGGGTTTTCAAAAGGTGTAAGAACAGGGACCTCAAATTCAGTGAGAGTTAATTAAAAAAAAAAAAAAAAGTCCAGGAAGCCAACTTCAGCCCTTTTACTAAGAACCTGTGCTTCCTACTTTAATTCATAACCACTACTGCAGATCAGATAGGCACTGAAGCAAAATCCGTCTCTTGGGGATTATCAGAAAGCATACCCGCTTACACGGCAGGAGTGTCCAGTCAGAATACAAAGGGACTCCTATGGCCGTTAATAAAATGAATGGCTTTGGGCTATTACTGAAATACGATATTTCTGCAAGGATCCTTAAAGATTTGTTTGTTTAAAGATAATCTACTGATTTCTATGAGTCCACCAACAGAGCTTTAATGACACAGTTTTCCTCCCGAGTCACGATCTGGGTCTACTTTGTGGACTAGTGGGTAGGGTGGGAAAAAGTACAGCAGCATTTGTGGAGCAAGGATTTGCTAAAACTGCAGCACGGAAAGTATATACACTAATGGAATCTTAATGCACATGTCTTGAGAAAAATAAAAATGAATTAACATGGGCAGAATTCAGAGGCAGAAAGTGCCCCCTTAGAATTCTGGAAGGTCGCTCACTTTCCCAAAGTGTTTCATAAGAACGTAACTTATTTGGCCCTTGTTTCATTGTAAGGAATATTAACCCTGGGCTTAATTTACTAAGGACAAACAAAGCTATCATAAAACTACTTGTGATCACAGGAAAAAGAAACATAATCAGAGACAAGACGTCAGCATTCTCTCTCTCACATAAGAATAAAACCCCAGCAACACTCTCCCCTTACAGGACAAATATACTGAGAGCACTTGAGAATATTCTCAAGACATGCCCATCTTTAAAAAAAATAAATAAATAAAACAAAAAGCAAATAAATGTATACTTTTCGTAGGTGATAATCTTCTGAATCAAAATTACTTGATGTGTCTAAGGAGGTCCTAAAAACTTAGAAAGGAAATTGTATCTATAACGTTCAGGAATCCAATCAGTGAATTACTGGAATTCTATATAACTTCTAACAGAATAAGGCTTATATCTTGAAGTTCATCGCACTTACCTCCATTTCCTTCGCCACTGGCATTGGCCTCTGCCATTTCTGCGCCATCCAGTTCAGACTCGCAGCCTAAATCCAATGTTCCGTCAGCTGGGCATGATGACTCCTCTTTCTATATTATTTTGAAAAAATGATGATTTATGGAGATGTACTGGCAAATGAAAACATTTAAAATACTTTCAGAGTCCTCAAGTATTACCACTGTAACTTAATGACTTGGAATTTTAACAGATTTACTTCTTAATATAAAATTACTCCTTTAAAACCTAACAAACAAACTGGGGAAAGCACATTGCCTCAGATGATTTTTTTTAGATGACCTTTTAAAATCTATACAAAAGTGACATACGTTGTTTCCTTTTTTTTTTTTCTCCAATTCTACATTCTTCCTTGTATTAGGAAATGGTTTAACAACTCGGAATTTTACCAGCACATTAAATACTCAGGTAGTTACAAAAGGCAGTTGAAATAATACAGGTCTTTTTGTTGAACCTGTGTTATTTTCTCAAGCACACACAATGATGAGGGCCTAACGCTTAAGAGCTGAGAAAGAACCCCTACTTCTTTGCCACGTAGAACTTTTAGCGTTAAAAACAGCCTTCTCAAAGGAAATTAATGACCTTTAAGTGTAATCCATCATTTATTAAAATACAACTTCTTTTAAAAATATAAGAAAAACACACCGATTTATTGTTCCAAGTTACACAACCAGTGGTAGACCATCAGCTTTTATCTTCTGGACTTTTGTATCTTAGATAGCATTTCTCATTCTAGTTGAGAAGGAGATTACACTAAAATAATTAAGATTCAATTATCTGAGTCTTTTTATGTCATTTTTTATGTCATTTTTCTATTCTTCTCACACAACAAGTATGTATTATTTAAAACTCCCTTGATGTCACTGCTGTTTTAAAATTGAATGATTATTTCACCCTTTTCAAGAAGGGTGGATAAACTTATTTTAGAAAAAGACAGAAAGGCACACAGGTGTGAAGCCTGTATATCAACTGATGGTCATTAGGTCAAATAGTTTACGAACTGTGACCATCCTGAGCTCTTGGCTGATGAGTGCTGGCCCTTCTCCATGTACATTTTGAAAAATCAAGAATTTTAAGGAAGCCACAACTGTTTTCCGTTACCATATGTTAGACTGAAACCACAGATATGCTTTCCTTGAAGAAACATGTCATTGTTTATTCTTAATATGAAATCACTTTTAAGACATCTGAAAACATTTAAAAGGCATAGGGGTCATTTTTCCACCCTTCACCCAAATCTAATTTTGTTTACCTTCACATGTCTGAAAAAATGCATGATACACAGTAATAACAGACATAATATGCAGAATAATCCAACTTACTTTCAGAGCATAGAGGCCTGACTTTCCAGGGATTTTGAAGAATGTTCCATCCCCTATTCGAGTGTTAGTGTGAAGCATTGCATTCAGACAGGCTAATGGAGAAGTTCCACTAGAAAATAAAAGTGTGCAAAAATGAAGCAGTCGGAGATGCAGTTCCTGTGGCAAAACTGTTCTTAGTCTCTCTCTCAAAAAAAAAAAAAAAAAAAAAAAAAAACCAACCAAAAAAAAGAGCCTTCTCACAGGCCTTTTTAAAATATCCTCCCAACCCCGAAAACATCTACATTACAATAACAGGCCAGGCCAGTTTTGCCAAAGTTAATCAGATGCATCTGTCTTATAGGCTTCAGGCAAAAAGTCTCCTGAATTGAAACTATGCTTTTATACATAACGCAACCAACACTCTATTTCAAAGAAACCAAAGCCCAAGCGTTTATGTGCTGTTACTTTACAAATGCCATGAAGCCTCAGTTTTTAAATATTACAGACAACTTGATGGTTGCACTTGAATGATCAAATAAACCAAGTTCAAGGACAGCTCCATCCTATAGGTTGAAAAGCGACAAAAGAATAATAAGAAACCAGGGAAGAACTGATTTGAAATTACAAGTATTTAAGTTACTCACAGACTGCATTTCTCACACAACCAAATAAAAATGTGTATCTGGGTTCATACCTCTGATACGGCTTCTGCAATGACATCCATTGCTCAGATTTGTCAATTAAAAAAATGTGCGTTTGGGAATTCTACCCACTTAATAATTATGTTCTAAAGTAAAGATGCAAGTAACTGAATTATGAAAACAGATTTTTAAAAGAAATCAAACAGAATTAAACTAATAATTAAAAGTCTCAATGCACGTATGCATAAACATTTCTAATATATTCATTATACTAGAAAGAGGTTTATGAAATGTATATGTATGTATTTTCTGGAGTAGACGTTAGAAGTTTCGGTTTTTATTTGCAAACTAATATTTTTGCAAACTAGAATTCAGGGCTAGCATTATTAGTTTCTTTTGCAAATGTTTCCACATATATTTTACTTCATAATACACTAAAAGATCAGTATTTGGTTGAGCCAATATTGGTTAGAAGCCCTACTCCTCCCCATTTGTGTCATAAGGGTTCTGGGTATTGAATAGAAAATATTCTCAGATAAGAGAACCTCTAGGATATTAAGGTTTTAAAGTATGAATTTCTATGACAGAAACATAATTTTGTTACTAAATTAAGTTTCTAAAAACAAAGATTATGAACTCTCTTACCTACGATGAAAACTCACCAATAAAATTAAAAGGCTAAATTTGCCAAGTTGCCAAACCATGTATGCGTGTATGTATGTGTGTGTGTGTGTATATATATATATATATATATATATATATATATATACGTACGTATATATGTGTATATATTGCATATATATGTGTATATTGTACATTCTACATATACTGCATATATATACATCATGGGCATCAAGGTTTATGAGAACTACAGTAAGAAGAACACTCTTATATTAGGAAGCAGCTTCTCTATGCCAACATGTCAATATGATCCCATTGGATCTGACAGGAAGCAAGAGCTCTAACATAAATTTGGTCATAGAACAATACAGTGATAACACTGAAGTGTATGCGGTAATTCTACTGTGTGCATTTACGTAATTATCTTTCCTTATGAAGCTTCTCCAAGTTTACAGGCCTAATTTCATTATTTTTCCTCACAAAAGATTTTTTGTTCATATTTCAAGTGGGCCAGGCAAAGCTTATACAGTAAAATGTATTCATCTCTCCCAGAAATATCTCTGTTCATGAGCAAATTCCAGATAAAAAATGCTGTACATGTTATACTGAACACTCCAAAATACCTATTTTTGTCATTTTCTCTTTAGATAAAAGTACAGACAAATTGAAGCTGGAAAATTATTA
Source organism: Suricata suricatta (assembly GCF_006229205.1). Classification (NCBI taxonomy): domain Eukaryota; kingdom Metazoa; phylum Chordata; class Mammalia; order Carnivora; family Herpestidae; genus Suricata; species Suricata suricatta. Next base: position 37,951,200 of record NC_043713.1, read on the forward strand.
TGCCAGATTTGTGGAGTTTTAATTTAGTGAAACTGTCAGAAACACAGACTTTCTGTAGGGACTTGGCAAGAAAACGTTAACACTACAAGTAAAATAGAATCCAATACATAGAAATGAAAAAAATTGTAGACTTTTAAAAATATAACAATAAAATTGTCCACCTAGCATCAAACCTCACACACATTCTTCTTGTTTTTTTCCTGAAGTCCTAACACAGATTTAGAATATGAAATAATAATACAAACTTAAAGATAAAAAGTGCTAAACAAATGCAATTTAACATCGCTATAATTTACACTTTCCAAGGTGCAGTAAATGAAAGATAATTGTAGAAGATAAATTCACTATTAAGTAGCAGTTTAATGCTATGCTTGCTGCAAATATAAGTGATATGCAGCCGGATTCATATAAATAATAAGCTCTGTGGTGCATGACTATATTATTAAATTAACTGTTTATTAATTCCATAAACTAAAGATTTACTATGGAAATATTTAAAAATATGTACTTCACAATCACATGACAGTATGTCTCCAAGTCTCAATGACTACCATCATTCTCCCAAATCATTCCCAAAATAAACATACAAAATCTGTTTTATTTCAAAACTAAACAACATTTGCATCTTAGAAGAATTAGAAAATATTTTGCAATGAAATGCAAATTTTACAACTCAAATCACTGACTGATTAGTCACTTAGTTTTAAGCGTATCACCTGCATTTCTTTACAGAAAAAAATCTAATTATATGGTCTATTTTATTTAAAAAACAGTAATACATTAGCATCAGCTGTTTCATCCAATGCAGAATAGACACACGAAATGAATTTTTTAAAAGCCCTTCATACCATTGATTTATTGCTATTAGCCTCAACAACCCCATTCAGTCTAAGAAATTGGGATTGCTTTTCCTGAAAAAATGAATGTCTTAAAGAACTATTATCCAACAGTAGTACATAAGTGTCTTATTTATATATTTTTGTTTCTTCATATTCAAAAAAACAAACCTAGCAAGCATGCCTTGGCCTGTTTTAAAGAAAATATACTTACATTCATACATATTTAAATATATTTATATATGTTCATGTATGAGTATATATTACAATGATTTACTGTGGGTATGAAAGAAGGCAAATATATGTTAAAAGTATATTCTCAGCAGGAACATCTTCTATGTAGCATTTCATATTTGTAATTAATAAAAAAACACATTTTGTTCACAGTTAAGGCAAGGATTAATTATCTCAGTTGGAATATTAAAAGTTAAAAACGTTATAATAAAAAATGCAAGTTGTATATGTAGATCTGTAATAACAAAATATCAACATTTTAACAACAACAACAAAACTCGGAACTTTCAAAAGTTACTTACTTTCTAAAAAGAGGAGTTGGAAGAATCGCGATATCCCAGATTATAAAAGAAAAACCAAGAAAAAAGGAAGAAAAGAAAGTTAGTTTTCCAACTTAAAATGCAATTCTGCATCTTACCATTTCAATAAACAGGGCAATATACAAGAAACACACCAAACTTGGAGTTTTGGCTGCCAAAGGGGGAGGAAAAAACTGGGGAGCTGGGCTAAAACGTGACTCATGCTTTCTTCCTAAAGCCTCTACAACATTTTCATTCTACCCACAACACAATGCACATGTATTTCTACATCATAAATATAATTAGAAATAAATAAGAAGGACAATATTTATCCCCAATTCTTTTCTTACTGCCATTCCCTGTAATCGGGCCCTTTCCTATACACCTGCCAGGGTAGACATACAGCTTATTCTGCTTGTTTGTTTTTCTCCCTAGACTGTAGGGTTGTGGAACCCTTCTGGTTTGTTTTCATTTCCCACAACCCCTGAAGCAGAACAGGGGTGGAATTTGGAGGCAGGGGAGCAGGCATAATTTAAACTGTCTAGACATCAAAGAACCCCCAGAGATGCTTTGCAGAGCCCGGGTGCTGTGTGAACTACAGAAAAACCATTGCTTTATCACATCAAATTGCTGACAGAACACATAAAATTTTACTAATAGTATACACTTAGTGAAGGGAATGGATGTCCTATCTATGTTAGTAATTCTAAAAACCACAAAAAACCCACCCAGGGAATACAATTGGAAGAATATTTATAGACATGACAAAGAAAATATCATAATTGTGGTCCTCCAATCCTTTATATATAAAATAATAATGATGTACAATATTTAAGAAACCTGTTAAACTACTTTATTTTACTAAGTATCTCTTAAAATTTTTAGATGAAAGCTATTGCCAGAAAACATTTTTAACTTCATTTTTCAAATATGGGAGCATCAAAAAATTAATCCTGAACAACGTAAGTCTAAAAACTCAACAAATTCAAGAAGCAGCTGTTAACAGCATTTATTGTGTTATTAGCAGGTGCTAAGTGCCATTAATAGAAATTAATAGAAACAATTATATGTTCACTTCCCTTTCAAAAAAATTCATAATAGCTCTTTTCAAGCACTTCCAGTATTGATGGCTTAAAGAAAGTATCTTAACTGTAAAGGATATATTTTAAGAGGAAGTTATGTGGGGGCTCTGGGGTGCAAGTAATATTTTAGCTTTTGATACAGGATCTTTATGTTCACTATGTGAAAATCAAATTGTTTACTTGGGATTTGTGCATCTAACTATACTTCTATTTCACAAAAATGGTTTTAAAATGTTAAAACATTCTAGTTCATTTTTGGGGTTGTCTATTTATTTACATCTTCAAATGGGCTAGTCATTACTAGTGGGGAAGAATAAACAGTGAGTGTGGATGACTCCTTAAAACATACAGGAACACTGTACATCGGGTAAATCAGTAAGCTAGATGATTAAAAAAATTCTAGAAAATCAAGGCCAAACTAACTTCTTACTCTTGAGAACAATTACCAGCAGTCTGGAACTCTTGAAAAGGACTGAAAATAAAAACTTAAAAGCTATATACGTTATGTAAATAATCCCAGCACATAAAATGTTAGCCAAGAAATGACCTAAAGCAACCTTGAAATTTGATTCTGAAGACAAAAAGTGTTCCAAACTCTACAGTGCCTTCATGAAGATCACTAATAAACATTTTTAATCAGCACAAAGATATGAGAAATAAGAGTCTTAAAAATATAAAAATAAATAGGAATAACCAAATAACTCAAGAGATGGGTCATAAAAGGATGATATTTTGCTTATTTCCAGGTGAAGAATATCCACATGATTTTCAAAATTCAACACGTCTCTACGGTAAAATGAGAAACGTAGCAGTGGTACACTTATGAGGTGGATATATTGAGGGGTGAAGTAATAACCAAGTGACATATGTCGTGCAATTCTCAAATTCAGAGAAACAATTTCCAGACCTAAACACATGTCTCTGATTGGCCTGAACAATATAAAAAGATATTCTTCTTAAAATACAAACAAACTTGCACTTAGACCTTTTCTTCACTTTGGAGACCTTACCAAGCTACCACCAGGTTGACTATAGTGGTTCATACCACCACATTCATTAAAGTGACTTTTGTTTTAGGAGTCAGGCTTCCCGAAACATGAATTTGGGGATAAAATTATGCCTAGTATTATTTTGAAATAGTATCTATAAGGAAAAAAATAGGCTTCTGTAAGTGTCAATTAAAGCCTATAATCCAAATTATCATTTTTAAAGACTTCCAACTAAAATCTAACACGAGGCATCTGTAAATCCAGACACTGAGTAACAGCACAGCCCACTATGGCTGGATATTGGCAACTGCCTCTCCCCGGACCGTGTTACCACTGCTGCACCAGGAGAGGCAACAGAGCACAATGAGTAAGGCTGTGGCTTCTGGAGCCTGTCAGTTTGAGTTCAGGGGAGGCTAGACCATTTCCAGCCGTGTGACTTAAGACTGGGCCACTCTGGGTCTCAGTCTCCTCAACGACAGAATGCAGATAATACAAGCCACTATTTCTTAAGAGGAAACGATGAGTTAAAACATGTAAAACATTTAGAAATGTATCTGGTATATTGTAGGTGTTTATAAATTGTGAATTATGTGATTATGAATACCACTTGTCCTCAAAGAGACCAACATCAAGAGGTACAAACGATGGCAAATGGGAGGAATTTAAATATTTTGTAACTTGTCTAAAGAATTGGTTCAGGTTAAATTCTGTCCAATTTCACTTTCACTTCATTAGCATAAGTGAAGACATGGAGTGCATACACTCTAACCCCACAGCCTTTCTTTCACATGTGAATAATCGTGAAAATAACATATTCAGTAAAGGTAGCACGGAAAAGAACGATAATAATAAGTATCTGTTATTATAGTTACCATTTACCGAGCATTTCTAATGTGACTGGGCTTTCACAACTATCATCTATATTCCTTGTAGCTGCCATGAGAGGTAAGCATGAATTCCAGTTTTACTGATCTAACTGCGGCTGAGATGGGAAGAATCTCACTGCAGTCAGATAACAACTAAGTGATACAGCTGAAATCCAAATTCTATTCTGATTCCAAAGCCCATGCTTTTTCCACGCTCCCACATACTTCTCCCCACAGTTGCCTCCTCCACTTAATTAACCTTGGATACCAAAAAAGAATATTTAGCCCTTGAAGGAAACACACAAAGAGAAGCCAGATGCTGAACCGGTAAATGCGGTTGGCTCCGTCTTCACTCAATGCCACCTACAGCAATGACGCCCTCTGGGTAGACTCCATTATTCTAAGAACTAGGCTGCAGAAGATGACATTGCCCTTCATTTTTCTCAGGTAATGTTACCTCTGAAAACTAAAGAAGAATGAAACTTGGAGAGAATATGGTAGAGAATTCAGGTCCATAATTGAGATGACTCTTTGTAGAACTGGATCATTAAGGAATAGCACAACCCATTAATTGAATAAACATTTATTGAGCACATTATATATGTCAAGTTAGTCTTGAAATAAATTTGCACTCTGCCAGTGCTTTGCACATAAGAGAAATGCAGGCTGAGCTCAGCTGAATTCTCTGAATACGGACAAAATGACAAGGGATGTAAGAGAAAGGAGCCTTGAGGCATGTGGCACAACAGGAGGAAAATCATTTCAAATTTAAATGTTATCCTTAGTTTATTCCAAGAAGATGACTGAGATGGAATCATGTGCCAATTTCTTATGTCACCAACTCTAATGCAAAGGCAACCAACCCAGGCCCACTGGTGGCTCTTCAGGACTTTAAACTATTTCTCCATTGCCATAATCTCAAAGAGAATATTTTCAATTAAGCCAAAAAATATATCTTCCAAAACAAAATGGTGAATTTCACACATTAAAAAACAGACATTACTTATATTTGGTATGATAAATTAGTTTCAAATAATGACGTGAATTTCTATATTCTACTTGTACTCCTCTCCTCTCCCAGCTCGTCAGCAATAACTAAAACTACTGCATTTCTGAATGTGTTCTACAGGATACAAGTCCCAAGTGATGGTCCCAAAGAAGTATCATATGAATTTTGGAAAAGCAGCATGCTGTATGCTTTGTAAACTCACCAAATACATTTTATATACTAAAGTCTGTGGAAAAAAAATCCTCCTTACCTCAAGAAGCCTCTCTAACTCAGTGTTTTCTAAGCATAAGCAATTAAAAAAAAATCCTTCCCACCATAATATTTAGCAACATACCCTATTACAGTATGCCAAGAAATATACTTGGGAAAATGTTATACTATATTTATGACTAGGATGATTAGAACAAACTACCTAGCAGTTATAACTCCCAGGAATGTTTAATTTTATTAGCCGAGTGCTTAAAATCTTATTTTAAAGGTATATAAAACATCTGTTACTCTGTGGAAAAAAAACAATGCACTGTGATGAGTATTTTTCATTGTATATGTTTGTAAAATTAAAAAATCTATCCAGGAACTTTAAATAGCATTGAAAAATAAAACTGAAAATCCTATATATTTGCAATATTACCCAACATAAAAGTCATTTTCCTCATCCTCCCACTAGAGATCTTCTTCCTGATCCTCTATTTCTCACTCTCCTCCTCCTCATCACCCAAAACTGAAGCATTTCTCAGACCCTTCAAATTATTGTGCCTCAACAAAGTTCATCTCTCGGTTTCCCTTTTCACGTCCTCACAGCCTAACTCACTCAAACAGGGTTCGACGGCATCACGGGAGGACAGTTCTATAGCCCCCTAACTCTGCCCTCAACATCTCCCTGCTCCAACACAGCCTACCCACTGGGGCCAAAGCAATGTTCCTATTTAACAAACAAACAAACAAACGACACTGCTTAGACTCCTCAGGCCAGGACATACACTGGATTTTATTTATTTATCTTTAAAATCAGTGGTTTCAGAAGCACAAACTCCCGGGCTGAAATCACAGTCCTCCCTACTTGGCACCAACCTCATCTTCCCACCTCTCAGGTTACTCTCCGACCTCTCTCCTATAGTCAGATCCAACTCAGTAAACCATGTGCCTCCCCGGTTCCCCCTCTCTCTGCTTTGGTTCCTATGAAACCCTCTGCCTAGAACTGCATCCCACTCCTTGCTCCATTTATCACTCAAAATAAAACTTTTAGGGGCACCTGGGTGGCTCAGTCATTTGAGCATCTGACTTGATTTTGGCTCAGATCATGATCCCAGGGTCATGGATAGAGCCCTGCATTGAGCTCTGTGCTGACCATGGAACCTGCTTAGGTGTTTCTTTCTCTCTCTCTCTCTCTCTCTCTCTCTCTCTCTCTCTCTCTCTCTCTCTCCCCCCCACCTCTCTCCTTCCCTCTCACTTTTTCTCTCTCCTCCTTTGCCCTTCTTTCCAGCTCATGTTCTCTTTCTCTAAAATAAAAAAATAAATAAATAAATAAAAATAAACACAAATAAAACCTTTAACTACCACCTGAACGGGGCACCTTCTGTGGCCCCAGGGCCTTCCTGTATTACAATCTCAATGCTTCTCATGCATCAAAATTTTTAAACTTCTAACTTTCCTGCCCCTACTACTTATAAGTTTGGGAACCCCACAGGGGTAGGCATACATTCATCATCATCGTACTAGCCAACATGTAATACCAACACACTCAAAACGTGTTTGTTGAGATGGTCACTGCTATAAAGGCTGCTATGATCATGCATTTGTGGACATAAAGCACCCACAATGAAGATCACCCACAGTCTATTTAAATTTACAACTATAACCCTGTGTCAGACCCTCTACACTCCCCTCAGGCCCCACTTGGCCATCTTATACATGCATACCCTGCATTCCTTTCTCTTAGGGACTCTCCCCACCTCAGTAATGTGACTCCAGGTTAGTTATCAGTGAAATGGTCCTGACTTCCCCACTAGGAAAGGCTAGCCAGACTGAACTAAATGGTCAAATGGTGGGAGTTTGGGGAACTGATATTAGAAATAAAGGGAAAAGAGCATATATTAGTTTCCCTAGAAATACAAGCTGTAAAGGTACAAAAAAGATTAGCTGGTGTCTACCTCTGTCTCCACAAGGAGAGCCTGCCAAGAATAAACCTAACAAAAGAAAAGCAGAGCAAAACATGGAAAGAAAAGAGTGGAGAGAGGTGGTACCACTTCAACTCCTACATTATCAAGTCATGTTGAAGATCAACCCATCAGAGGTCCAAGCCAAGTAAGCCAAAAAATCTCCCTTTTTTTTTTTTGACACTTGTCTAACAGGCTAAATGATTTCTACAACCTGATCACATTTTTCTAGGTCTCAATTTTCTCATCTGTAAAACGATGAGTTGAAAATAGGTATGCTTTAAAACTCTGCTAACCCCTTTCTAGCTATGGTTTTAAGGACAATTCATAATGGTTTGACTACTGGCTTGCTATTCATTCCAGCTGCGCTGCCTTCCATTCTCCTCTCTTCCTACCCATTTGTCAAGGCTCCCTCCCCTTCATCTCCTAAAAATCTCTCGTCACCTCTCCAGTCCAAGATCATCCCTGAATTTCCACAGGCTTTAGAGCCTGTCCCATGACGGCGGCACTTAGTTCTGTGCATCTACCTGACCACAGTGCCTGATGGCAAAGCTCCTTTCAATGGCAACAAACTTCCTTGGGGTTTTCTGGGTTCCCCTCACAGGGCCCTGCCAGGCTTGGACACTCATGAAACATTCAGGGGCTGTTGACAAAGTAACATTTCACAATTTACAGAGTAGAACAAAATTTAAAGCTTGGCAATACCAAGTACTGGTTTAAAATCTCCAGAAATAGAAACTATGAAATACCCTAGTGAGAATGTAAATTGACACAACCAATTTGGAAAGACATCTGGCAATATCTAGTGAAAAACGAAATAAAACATAAGTAGGCATGCTCTACAGATCAGCAATTCCACTTTTTGGTATAGGTCCTAGAAAAACGTATTCACATTCACAAAGAGACACTATTTGTTTTAAGAGGGGGGAAAATGTCAAAAACTGGATATTCACCAATGGATTAGAGCTAGAGACATACACAGACTTTTACATATATATATATTCATAGTAAAATTACAAAATTCTGAGCTACAATAGTATACAGCAAATCTATGACACAGATTGTCTCTGAAAAAAGAAGAAAATCAAAGAAGCTCCAGCTTTTTCTGCTAGACTTAATTTAAAAGAAATCCGAAGCAACCAAGACAGCATCTCCACAACTGTGAACTCCAGCCATTGGTTGTTGGCATTTTATCATATTTTCAACATCTTCAAAACAGAAAATCACTTATGATTTTGCTCTTCTACCTGAAATTTGGCTTCTCTCTAAATCTATCAAGTTCTTCCCTGTGTCCATTTATGTTATTGTTTAAAGATTTTTATGCAGGCAAATAAAGACATGGAAATTATATGGAAAGTGTAAAGGTACATTATCACACAAAATTAAAAGTAATGAGTTCCTCTTGGGGTGCCTGGTTAGTTCTATCAGTAGAGCATGTGACTTTTGATCTCAGAGTTGTAGGTTCAAACCCCATGTCAGGTATAACGATTACTTAAAAAAAAAAAAATCTGGGGCACCTGGGTGGCTCAGTCGGTTAAGCCTCCAACTTCGGCTCAGCTCAGATCTCCTGTTCGGGGGTTCGAGCCCCACATCAGGCTCTGTGCTGACAGCTAGCTCAGAGCCTGGAGCCTGCTTCCGGTTCTGTGTCTCCTTCTCTCTCTGCCCCTCCCCCTCTTATGCTCTGTATCAAAAATAAATAAAACATTAAAAAAAACAGTAAAATAAAATAAAATCCTTAAGTAATGAGTCCCTCCCAACTTCCTCCAGCTGTACCTCCTACTTTGAAGTAATGACTATTAAGGATCTATCATGTTTTCTTCCAGAGCTTTTCCTATTTGCATTCATATATGCCTGTATTCATATATTTTTAATTTATTTTTGGTATTTTAAAATTTATTTTCAATGCAAATGAAAACAGTCAGTGCATACTGGTAGGTATATACTTTTTTACTTCATAACACAACCAGGAGATTTTTCTCACAGAATATTTTTCACTCTTAACATTGTATATAGATCATTGAATATTCTTACTATTCATACAGTACTTTTAATACCCCATAGAGTGATATATCATAAATCTGTAAGAGTATTCCCTTCTTTAATATTTAGTTTGTATCTAATTTTACCCATTAAAATAGTGCTGCACTAAATAATCCGGTATATACTTCTTTATATATATGAGCTATAGATTGAATGCTTGTGTCCCCAACCTCCAAAATTCGTATGTTGAAACCTAGTATCCAAAGTAATGGCAGGTGGAGGCTGGGGCCTGTAGGAGATCATTAGGTCATGAGAATAAAGCTCTCATGAATGGGACTTGTGTCCTTATAAAGGAGACTCTCGAGAGTTTTCCGTCCCTTTGCCATGCAAGGACAATGTGGAGTGGGACGTCCAGTGGGCCAGAAAGCAGGCCCCCCCCCAGACCCCACACTTGCAGGCACCCTGCTCCTAGACCCTGCTGCACTCCCCAGAACTGAGAGAGTCACACTGGTGTTGCTTATAAACCACCCAGTCTATGGTACTCTGGTAAAGCAGCCCAAACAGACTGGGAAAATCTGGATAGCTATTTCTCTAGAAGAGATTCCAGAAAGAATTTTTAGATTAAAAGGATGATTTAAAAATTTTGATAGTTGTTTCCAAATTACTTTCCATTGAGGGTAACTATTTTCCTCACCCTAGTAAATGGCAGACCATATTAATCCTTACATTTTTGTTAATCTATCCAAAATGGAAATGAAGAGGTCATTCCAGGTAGGAGCAGCATGAAGAAGGCACAGAAGGACAGAAGTGAATGTGGTGCAGAGAAACATGACTATTTATTTGGTATTTCCAGAGAGTGAAGGGGAGGGAGATTAGGGTTGGGATCAGCTTCCAGAGTGAAGATATATGCACCATGCCATGCACATGACGTTGATACCATAGTTTAAATCCCATGGCCAAGAACTTGGACTTCATGAGAGACATGATAAAGAGCCCCAGGATTTTAAGGAGGGAAATGCCCTTGTCCCTCTGTTAGAATGAGGATTGATCTCGAACGAGGCATGCCTAGAGACGGATCAAATAGGAGCCTCAATACTAGACTGCTGCGAAGACCATAAGAACGTCACCAGAGGAAGTACGGTGAGGCAAAGACGGGACACGGAGTCAAGAAATGCAGGAGAAGAAATACTGTGCGAGGAGGGTCCAGAGCAAGTCATAAACACAAACTAGATACGTGAGACAGGCAGGAGAAGGACTCTGGGATTGCTTTAGCAATTCTACAGTGGTATAATTAACTAAGACAGTTAATACAGAAAAGATCGGTTTGGGAAAGAAACTAAGATAAATTTAGTGCTGGACTTACTAATTTAAATGGATGCATCCAAATTCAGATACAAACACGCATCACAGAGTGAATGCTGGGGCTGGAGATAAACACCGGGGGACCATCAGAACAGAGGGGGTATTTAGAAACTGATAGGCACAGATGCAGAGTAATTAAAAAAAAAGAGAAAAATGGCTGACTTGAGATTGTTAAGTTCCAACAGTCAGAAAACAACATGAGAAAATATTTCTGAGATGGCAAAAAGGAAAAAAAAAATCTTCTGAAGGATTTCATTATAATAATGAAGGGTAACTCTAACCTCAGGACATGATGATTTTAGAAATCAGAATAAATCTCTGTATTCACAGGTAGAAATAACTTATGAATAAGAAATTACCTAGAGGATTCGCCAGCAGGAATCTTTCTTTTAAATATAGTTTTTATTTTAAAAGGTAATATAAGACATTACTAAATTATGTCAATGGATGAAAAGATGAAAAAAATCACTCAAAATCTCCTTAAAACAACTGTGAGCATTTTATAAATTTTCTTTTAGCCTATTTTACTGGTGTCCTTCTATTTTAAAGTTATAATTTTCCTAAGTATTGAATTACAATATTTCATTTTATATTATACCCTCACCATACTATAAAACCATCGTAAATATTTCAATGTCTAAAAATATTCTATTAACTTGTTTCAAGTCCATGTTTTTCAACATGACTGTATCTCAGAATTTTTAGAGCAATTCTTTTAATGCAAATCTTTAAGCAACTCCAAACTAATTATTAAGTAAAAATCTCTGGGTTGCGCCCAGGTATCATTTTCTTATATCTTTCCAAATGATTCTAATTTACAGCCAAGTTTGAGAACCACTGATATCACTGGTAAGCATTTAAATTATGTCCTTTGTAACTGAGATAGTATTACTATGAATTTCTCAGAATATTTTTTCTTACATTAGAAATATTTTAAGATGGCATGCAGAGGTGGCATTATTAATTTGGGATGTGTAAGTTGTGTACTGACTTTTTGCAAATAATGCCAACTGGCTTTTCAAATGGGTTCTTTTGGTTTACACTCTCACCAGTAATATATAGCAGGAAACATCATTTGGAGTCAGGGTGAAGTGTGTGGACTGATTAATTTATTAGGTAAATGAAGAAACAATCTCCAGTGGCTACTTTATCTTGCATTTCTATGATTATTAGCAAGATCACATGCTGATCCACATACTTATTTATTCTTTAGTTTTTTTACATTGGAGCTCTTTTGTTCATTTCCTTTTACCACGATGCTCTAAGGTCATGATTTTTTTCTTAGCTGTTTTAATAATCTCTTTATATCATACCTTCAGCATATTAACTGGAAATATTTTCCCCACCATCACTTAATATTTTTGATATGCAGCACATACAAATTTCTGTAGTCAGTTATGTCCATCTTCTTTTCCTTTGCATTTTTATAGCTTTTAACTGAAAAGTCACTTCCCTATCAAAGGTGGATTCACACAAGATTTAAATTTTTCTAATTTTGTTCCCAATTGTATGACCTTTCATTGGTAGGTTTCAATCACATATGTATCTTCCTTAATATAAAACACAACTAACACATTACACAGTCAATAAACATTTATCACGGCTTCCTATGGCTCAGAAAGGAGGCAGAGTTTTCTTGTCCATATCTGATTCATGCTCCTACTCCTTCTCTGCAGAAGAATCTGGTACTATTCATGGGAAATTCTTTGATCAGCAGAATGTCAAAAGAATTCAGCTCAGAGTTTTGCTGGCTATGGGGAAATTTTTACCTTTAAATGTCTGATAAAGGAAATGCCTAAAATTAACTACGCCCACCACTGCTGTGTTAAGATTGCCATTCACACCACGGGACAAATGTCAATTTAACTTAATTGTGTTCTCTCCTCCTTTTCCTCTTTCTTTGTCCACTTATATTCTCAAGACAATTTGTTTAGTGGTAGTTATCTGCTTTAATTAGAGGTATTACCATAGGAAGGTATTCAGTAAATATAGCTTTCTGCTATAAAACAGAAGTTTTGTGAAATTCAAATACAGTTACTCGGAAGGGCATGAAATACATCCACAGAATTCATATCGAATTGTAAGGTAAAAACAAATGTTACAAAGGGCCTAACTTCCAGGCAAGATCTCTTATGGAAACAATATGCTTTGAGAAACCAAGAGTAAATACAAAGGCCAGTGAAGTTAAGCATCCTTCCCTTCCCCAGACTTAAAGTTTTGACACTTAAAAATACATCTAAGAATCTGGCAGTACGCCTAAAAGAAATTTAACACACCTAGTTCTTTAATTTCACCCTCAGGAAAGTATAATTCATGAGAGGCATAAGTTAGGAGGAGAGATTGCAGAAATGCTTATGTTTCCTATAAGCCATATTAATACTTTTCCATATAGAAAAAACCCAGTAAGATAAAGTTGAGAATGCCTAAGATCCATGCAAATGTAAAAAGAGAATAAGCAATACTGTTTCAGGCTAATGGTTTTGGAAACTATAAAATTCTACACACATACATATTAATAAATTCCAAAAGTAATGCTACTAATACGTTATATATGCGTTACCTCTGTTTTACAGAAATAAACATCTTCCTTAGGAAAAAATGCGCATTTTGATGACCCATGGGGAGAAACGCAGCTTTAGACAAAAGAAGATTTCCTGTACATTATTTTACAGCAATACCAATGTTCCAGCCAGGCACACAGAGACCCTCCAGACAACTCCTCCAGGGACAAAAAGGGAGAAAAATATGTAAATATAACAGGAGTGGAAAGGAAGAAAATTGGTGAGCCACAGGAATTCAAGAAAAAATATTTTCAACCTGAAGCCCTATTTAATGAACAAACTAAATGGTAACTGATTAAGCAGTTGCTAGAATTATAGAGAATTATCTATGTTTACATAACTATAAAGGAAATAGTCATCTGCCTTCCTTCATTTTTCAATGTTTCAAAATACAAAACTTGAGATATCATGGCTTCTGGCCATTTGGCAAACATCTTAAGTAAGCGCAACTCCAACCCACTCATTTAACCTGAATTAATATTCTTGAGGTTTTATATAGCCATTTAAAGCTTTCAGGAAATAGCTCCTCGATGCACCTGCCACCTAATTCCATGAAATCAATATTTCACTAAAGCTAAGTCAGGAAATCTTGAGGTGCTGAATTCAATTATGACTGTTACTTCATGAGCCACTAGTACGTAAGACATATCATTGAAATTGAAAGTCATTACAGTTAAACAGCTTTACCTCCTTTGTGGGGGTGTTTTATTAGGTACTATTAACTTAATTAATAACAGTATATCACATTAGGATAACAATAACAACTTTAATATATGATACAGTACTTTCCCATTGCCAAATGACAGATTATAAGCACAGAGTCAACATTCTCCCTGCCTGTGCCTGAAATAAATCTACTGTGATGTGGGAAGAAGTTGTCTGTCAATATGAAAAGGAAAATTGATAATATTGATTCAAACTTCATTCAAAGTGAAAACAAGTATTTACTGAAACCCAGATATATTACTATTTAAGAAGAAACAAAAATTCACATCTTTAGTTGTAAGCACATTATACATAAAAGGCAATGGTAAGCTGGGGTTCCACTAAAAAGTTTTATAGACACATTAAAAAAAAAAAAAGCTCTTATAAACAGTAAACACTTAGAATTGGTCTTCAAATGCTGTCTCTTTTCAGATAACTACTAACTATCCGACTGGGATTCAATGTGGGGATCCCGACTTCATTTTCAAAACAAAATAGAGAATGAACAAATGTCCAAACAGATAAAATCTAAAGTTCTAAACCTATTTACCCCTTAAGTGACAAACCGTTGATGATCCTAAAATTGTTCATTCTGTCGCCTGGCTTCTTTAACTGAGCTTCAAAGAAACTAGAGATTTTCAAAACAATCACGATGCTAGTAGTATATCCTATCTTTCATTTCCTCCTTGGTTTGTTCACGCCTCCTGCTAGGCATTCTTTCTCTTCATTTTTTGTTCCTTTTGGGACCCCTCCGACCTCCCCACTTCAAATCTAACGTTTGCTGATGGCTTCACATTTTACTGTCATGGAAAGAATGAGCTTTGGAATCAGCAAGACCCAGACTCAAATACCAGCTCTTCCACCTGTAATTGTGTAAAGTTAGGCAAAAATACCTAACTTCTCTAGCATCAATTTCCTCATCTGCAAAATGAACAAATAGCACCTACTTCTCAATGTTACCGTGCGGATTAACTGAACTAAAAAATAGAAACTGCTTGGCTCAGTGCTTGACACTGATCAGTTACTGCATAAATGTTAGTTTCCTGCCCCTTTGCCAAAATGACACTCAATAGACAGTTCTAATGATATTTACAGACACATACATCTGTGTTTCTTCTTTTTAGTTTTTAACCTGTATTCTACTAATAAACCTAATACACTTCCTCCATGTTCAACACTCAGCAAGCTTTTCATTGACCTAAAGGAAAATAACTGAAGTAATATTTTACAAATAAATAATAGCTAAGAAAAGGCACCAAATTTCTGAAGAACATGCTCAAAAATTGAAGAAACTCTAGATATTCTTTGTAAAAACTTTAAATGCCTAGGCAGTTTAAGGAGAAAGAGAGACAGTATTTGTGCTGCAAACTCCTTATAAGTACAACCCAATTTGATTCTCAGTAAAATAGGGTTAGAATAAGGGAGTGCTCTCAGTGAAGATAAAGGAAAACATTTACTAGTGAAAATCAGCCATCACCCTCAAGAATATTTATTAATGTAGTCAGGCTACTTCGCTTAAAAGAGCCCCAAAGAAAAGGGTGTCCAAGCAGACTGCAGCTTCAGCAAGAAAGATCATGGAGATGCAGTCAATGGTCACAGGGAAGGAGGCTCAGATATATAACGAGAAGGAAAATAAAACATTTCTACCTAACACTGCAGTAGGATTTGCATGTATAGATAAATTGGTAGTCAAAATATGGTTACAGTTTACACAAACTGTAACTCAGACAGAGGAATCAGAAAGCACTTGCCAACAAGTCACACTTCTCAGTTTCAGTTCTAGTCTGCACTGTCACACTGCCAAAACAGAAGTAACGTATGTGAGCGACATCCATCAGGGAATCACCCTCATAACTTTCTACGCGGTCATTCAAATCACACTGCCTGGCCTTCAGGCGTCCAGTTGTCTTCTCAAACCCACTCAACATAAGCAGGGGAATGAGTAACAACTACGCGGTTCCATACGGAAAGACCCTCAATGTCCATTTTCACCCGTCACTAGCTGGTACCTACCCGGAAGGAATGAACGGAACCACTCCAATGCAATCCCAGCCACTCCTGCTAGTTCAAGCATTCGGTTCAGCATCACCTCATGACCAACACGAAAGCAGCTGAGGCTCTAATATAATCATCATGGAAAGTTGTCCCAAATCCTTCATTCGAGGAAGATCCTTCATACACACCAACGCTGTCTCCAAGCCATGCCGGGGTCTGAAACCAGACTGGAAAATATTATATATGTGTATATATAGTAAAACTCCCACAAACCACTCTTCTGCTATGTCATATTTATTTACAGCTGCTTAACCCATCCTATATATATAAATATATATGTATATATATATATATATTGCCTTCTCAAGGTGAAATATGAACATTCAAGGAAAGATCCTTTTCATAGTAGAAGGTAAACTGAAAGCATATGAAGACCTGGTGCTGCCTGGTAAGGTAGTTGAGGTGGTCCCAAATGGAATATACTCTGTCCTGAAGGGGAGAGAGAAAACACAATATTGGTTTCCAAGACTAATCTTCTAGGCTTGGTACATAGGTTCAAACCATTCTGGTGTTTAAAAAACAACAAAACAAAACAAAAAAACCTTGGCTTTTTCTGCAGCTGAGAAAGTAATGCCAGATTAACTCTTGACACTATCTCATATTACCAAATACATGCCTTCTTTCTCCTGAATCCCACTGTGTGGACACCACTTTTATAATCCTGCCTACCATTGCCTTGACTGCATTACCAAAATCTCTACTGATCAAGGAACCCTCTACTTGCTCATTATGCAGAGAGGACCAGAAAACTTTCAATGAATATCAACTTCAAATGGTAGGAATAAGAATTAATAATAATAATAATAATAATAGTAATAACAAAATCAATGAAGCCCCAAGAGCTATTATATGTTAAAGAGCAAGAACAAACCAATTATTCAAAATATCAATTCCCACTCTAACTTCTTAATGAATATGCTTTTAAGAAACAAAGAGATAGTAGAGTTTTCAAAATTAAACCAGAGGATTCACTATTTTTATCTTCTTGAGACCTTTATTACAATATTAAGGACTATATTTTCTTTTGGTATCCATCTCTCAAACTAATACTGAAAACTAAAACTTTCAATTCCAGCACAAAATCTTACTAAGTTTTTCTATTTCCAGAATGTGTCTAGAGTAAAATTAAATGGGCTAAATCACTGTAGCATTATTTTCTATGTACTTACCCTCAATTATTATTTGCATTAAGCAAATGGCTATCTGACTGCTTGTCATACAGAATTCCATTTAAAATTAATAGCATTCTGTCTTCTAATCTCCATTTCACTTGCTCTACTGGCCAGACTAATCCTATCCTTGTCAGCTACATTCAGTGTATACTAAAATGAAAAATCTTGGCAATGTCCATACAATGCACTGCCTCCCCTACCCACTCAATATTTACACTTTGGTTCCCAAGACAACTATTCCATTGACATCAAATATCCAGTAACCTTTTAGATGGGATTGGATCTGAGGTTTATATCAAACATAATACGCATTATGTTTTTTTTTCTGGACACTCTCCCACTAATTTCACTGCATCTCATGAAAAGGGACATAGTTCTCATAAGGAAAATGCAAAACCTAAATGGATCACCTAGGCAAAGGACGTACAAAATGCCATACCGAAAGGGAGACCAGTTGGTCGATAACTCAAATTTACAGTCCACTTGGTGCTTAGCAATATACTATGTCTCTCCTCCTAAAATTTTAAGTCCTTTGGTTTGACATACCAACCCTCTGTTGTGTAACATGAGGGTTTGACCAGATGCAGTAAGTATAAGAGTCTTCTAAAACCATCCCTTATACAGATGTCAGTTGAAGATGTGTATAAGTTAACGTATGTTCTATCAAATAAACATTTGCTGAGATGTGTACTGTGATGGAGGAACTATACAGGATATACAAACATGAGTGAGATAGGTCACTAGCTATCTTGCAATTCATAGTTTAGATGGGAGAAAGACATAAAAACAACTGTGGTAAGGATACATTTAAAACCTCCCTTTAAATACAAAAGAAGGAACCATAGTTCTGCCTGGGGTTCATGGGGAAAGTTTCCCAGGGGAGATGACAATTTGCATCTTAAATGATAAGCAGGTAGCAGGGTAGCAGTAATGGTAACAATCAACAGAAGCTAAGGCATCAGCATACATGTAATTTAGTAGAATCTTGGAAATCAGATCACTACTCAAAATTAAAATATATTCTGTCCTATATTTAGTGTAACAGACACCCAAACTATTTCCAAGTAATGGAAAACTCCTAGTATACTATGAACATTTACTAAATATTAAGACAAAACTGTGAGAAACTTTAATGGCAGAAGCACACAAATTACATAGATTTTTTCATAAAATTCATCATTTCCTACATATTTAAATGGAGACCTCCTTAGAGACAGCAAAGTGGATTTTTCATTAAAGTCTATTCTCCAAAATTTCATTTTGTGTATTTGAAGCTTCATAATAAATTTCAAACGAAATTTGGATGACAATCCAAAAACAAGCACTCTCAGACACATCTTTCCCCTCCAAACGTACCAATTAGATAATCAGGAGAGGGTACTGTCAGGACACTACATGTTAAAACGAGAAGGCTGGAATGTGGGAAAGCAGACGAAACACCACATTGATATCATTCATTCAAAAGGCTAAAGTGACCTGAATAGGAAAGCTAGAGAAATACAGTTTCTCAGTTACAAATAGGACCTCCCCAAAAGCACTTCATTTAATGAAAAATTACTTACTTGGTATACTGTAAAATGGGACAACCCCTGCCTAGAGTTCCAACATTGGTCATTCGCAGTCATATTAAAAATGATGCAGGACCTGCTTAATCAAGTAACAGTGGCTTTCAACCCTATCACTGAATTGGAGTTAAGAACATAAACTAAAATCCCGTTTCTAACTTCTCATGAAATTTTAGATAAACCTTAGGTACTAAATACCATTACATACTTCTTTTTGAAACAACCTTTTGGCACCAGTAAGCCAAAATATTACTGTGAAATATCTTAGAATACAAATTTGACTTGAAACTCATTTAATCTTGATTAATTTCTCTAAATTCTTAATAAGGCAGCAAACAGTAAAATCTCATTACAATTGACAGCACATTTTCCAAATTATATTATTTTCATAACAATCTTGAGATTCAGATAAAGAGTTACAATTTCCCCCCATTTTACTGGAAAGATTAAAAAAAAAAAAAGACTGAATGACTTATCCAGGATAACACATTATGTTAGAAGCAGAAATGGAGAATTAAAATTTCTATTCACTCAATCAGAAAGTATCATGAGGCTATTATATGAAGGGCACCATGGGGAAGAGACAAATCAATGAGACATGAACCCTACCATTAAGGAAATTGCAGTCCTATTACAACAAGAGAAAATCTGAGCAAGTTTATCAGATGCTACAACATAGGAACACATATATTATGTTATAAAGGACTAGGGAGGATAAAATAATGAATTAGAGCCAGAATTAAAGAATTCTTTACTGTGGAAGTGGTATAGGAAATTGGAATTGGGCTTTGGAGGTGGGGGGTGGAGGACAAGCAATGACGAAGGTCATTGCGGCCTGAGACTTGAAAATATACGGAATGTTTGCATAAAGTCAGGTATAGGTAATTACTTTTTCAAATGTCAAAGAGGATACTACATATTTAAATCAAGCCCAAGAATGAGATTTAATTTAAACCTAGCTGTAACAGAAGCTGGTAGCTGTTCCTCAATAACTACCTTTCCCTCTAGTTCAGGCTTACATTTCAGCTGGGAACACGCCTCCTGCAACAGACTCTTCTCCAGCTTCCCATTCAGCTACATGCAGTGCTGGATCTGGCCAATGGGCAACAGCAAAACCGATGCACTCAACTTTCAGAAGATATCAATAAAGGGACTGCATGTGTCCCTTCTTCTAGCTGCTTCTTGGAACAGAGATTTGGTGGCAAGCAATGGTAAGACCATCAGGATGAGGACAAAATCCTAAGGATATGGGAGCAATAAGACAGAAGGATCCTGACTTCCTGGATGTCCTGATGTACCTGGACTCATCATTCCTGGACTACCTATCTTCAGAATGTCATGTGAGAAATTAATTTTTGTTTTTTTAATCACTTATTTTGGCATTTCATAATACCCATGCAAACATATACACTAGCTTTTATAAGCAGGCTATGCTATAAGTAAACACAAATTAACAGCAGTTTCTTGAATCTCAATTCTCAAAACCTAAGGAAAATTATCTGAACATATTTAAATTAATTGTAAAGGATTTAATATAATCAGCAACATACAACTTTAAAGGCTTGCAAATCTATTTTTACATTTTAATCTATATAACAACCCTAGGCAGAGTAAAAGTCAGAAATCAATATCATATTGTAAGTGAAGATGACAACATATCATGAATTCATTACAAAAAGAATTTGATAGTTCCAAATTGTATTGAGTTTAACCTCACTTAATCTATAAAATAATCATTCCACACATTCCATACTGCATTGGTATACTAAAAATCCATTTATAAAGAAAGTCAAAGAATCTATCAATGCCAGAAAAAAGAATCAATTAGTGAAAACCAGATTTTTACTGTAAGTTCACATTAGTTTACAATTTGCCCACTGGACTTCTCGGTCCACTCAATTTTATTGTCATTACATCTAAATATTTAATTGCTGTCCATTTTTTAATAGAGAACAGAGGAAAATTTATTAAGAAAACAAAAATATATTATCACACTGTGAATGATGAAACAGAGCACACTGTAAGAGCCCAGAGGGAAAAGACGAACAGAGAACAATGGGTGTTGGATGACCTGTTTGCATTAACTTGACCGCACGCAAATCTATTCACCCTTGTTTCACATATTAACCATCTATGACAGCCATTCCAAAGAATAACTGGAATCAGAATATTCAATAAAATGATCTAAGGCATTTGCTGAGCTCACTGACTGTCTACATCAGCCTGCAGAGGAAGGAATGTAAGATGATCGCAACCTCTTCTCCTGTTTTTCCCATAGTCCTTTGGGCAAAGTCTCGATGACAACAAGGGGCCACTGAGGCCAGATTCAAGAATATTAGATCACTAGCAGAAGTATAAATTACAGTATAATCTCTCTTGCACCCCTAACTGCTGCCAACAGTGTTACAAATATGTACTACAGGAGGCAAATAAAATCAGGTAATAGAGGGTGACTGGATCAATGAAAACCCAGCACTTCAGGAAAATCAATTGAAAGACATGTCCCTTCTAATAGTACCTTAGAACAGAAGATTTATCTTCTTTTCTTTACATAGATTTAACTTCACTTACTACTAGGCTTTTGCACATTCTTCTCAAATTCAAAACTGATCAGTCTAAGTTTTAAGATGAGTCAAATATTTACTAGTTCTATTAAAATGGACTACTCATCTTCTCTAAGCCTTAGTTTATTGATCTGTGAAATAAAAGTTTATGACTATATGATCTGCAAAGTCCTTACCAGAAACAAAATGTTATAGTACTGAGTTAAACTTCATTTCATCTTACACTACATCCTAATGTAATAGAGGCTGCTCTGAATGCAATATTTTTAAGGAAAATTGCTTCCAAATAAATTCCCAAAAGCATTGCTTAAAGTTGGGATAGTAATGACATCAGCAAATGGCCCCTTATGTAAAACAGTCCTGACTTTACCATAGGCTGTAATTCTTCAACTGTTAGGAATTATTCAGTCCTCTATTCTTCTATCACAAAACTCTTCTAGGAAAAACTAGAAAATTGCTTGAGTGACCAGGGGGGTCAAAATTGGGTTAAGGGAAAGGCTAGATCTAAAATTTAGATATTATCTGCTCCTACTCAAACTTCTATAAACACTATTTCACATATCTTCATCACACTTTTGTAAGAAAAGAAGAATATACCATTGTATCTAACATACAAACTAATTTATAAAACTTTGAAAATTAAGTTATAGGTGACTGACTCAAGAGGGGGGTATCTAAAAAATAGCAACCTAATTAAATTCTAATTTTTAAAAAAGTTAACATTTCTAATATTAAGGCTGCATAAAAGAAGTGCACAATAAAAACTATTTTAAGTAATTCCAAATAGTACTTTCTGTATTCCTGATTCAGCACTTTTCTTCTTAGGGCAGAGGGGTAGGGGAATGCCAAAGTAATCTTTGCTAATCCTAACACTTCAGAATTTAAGATTTGAGCCATTTGATTTTCCCACTAGCAACAACTTGTTCCAACAAATCTTCATGAATGCTATTTTTTTCTGTATTTAGAACCAGCAGGTCACCTTCAATAAACACTAATTAAGCAACAAATTGAATAATAATCATTGCACAAATTGTTATATTTCATGCAGACATGCTAGAAAAGAATTAAGTAATGAATTCAGGTTAGCTGCAGTGGCCTAAAGGAGAACGTGCTCTGCTTGGAAATTTTACATCTGCCTTTTGAAAAATGAAAAATAAAAACAGAAAGGAAAGAGTAGCAATTTTATACCTCCCAGTGGAAATACAATGGATGGATGAGATGAAGAAGGATGGATAAATGGTCATGATACAGATTATCTACGACAGCAAAGGGCATCTGATCATTCTTTGCTTAAGATAATTTCCCTCCAAAATGTAGTAACGCTGCTTCTGAAACTATACTCACGTATCCATTTGGGCTTCCTTTTCTTACCTTAGATCCATTTCTTAAAAGGATAATGATGTTAGTAACTTAGCCTTCCCAACCCCCACTTAAGCATAGTTTAGTCAATCGCATTTATTTTCATTTAGTTGTTTCACAAATGGAATATGTGGCACCCTCTAAAACTGTCTTCTGGGTTATCTACATTTTGTTAGCAATTACGTTTTGACTGGTCGCAGTGAGGAAGCTCCCCAGAAACAAGTTTCAATCTGTAAGTCCAATGTCAATAACAGAGTGAGAATCCTGCGAAGCCTTTGATCCACCCATTCCCTCCTCACAGCATTACCTTCAAAAACAAACAGTAAGAAGGTGCATCCAAATATCCTTTGCTCCTGTCTGTAAGACCTAATCTTCACTCATAGGCATCCTCCTCACACTGGACAAGCACAAGAGGTAAAATTCGTCTGTGGCTTTGCATTCTCCAAATGTAAATGTGTTATGGAGATGTCCACCCTTCAATCCTATTTATAATTAGGTTGTAAGCTTGAAGAGTCTCAATACGCCTATCTATAGGCTACTAACCTCAGCAAGTAAAATATAAGACATTCAATAATTAGCCCAAAAAGCTGTTAATGAGGATATGTGTGTCATGAAGAAGGTATTCACTTAACAGAATCACATAGCCAAAACTTTCCTGAATCAAAACTGTTTTAGGTTGGGGCTATGAGTATTTTAAAAGGTTAAAAGCAATTGGTTCTGAATCAGACATTAAATCCCAGATTTGCCACTTGCTAGCTGGATGGACTGTCTCAAGTTACTTAACCTTGCCTGCCTCAATTTCCCTATCAGTGAAATGGGAAATACAGCATCACCAACACACCTCAAAGTTTTTAAAAAAATAATTCATGTAAAGTCCTAAGGACTGGGCCTAATATAAACAAAGTTTTTTAAATTAGGAATTTTTTAAATCATCAAGCCCCTATTCATTAATTTGCCTGACATACTCCATACAGTATGGTGTCTCAACTCTGGGCCAAACAGATTAATGGACACAGCAATGTGTATTTTGTACTGTAATGGCTTTATATTTGTGATGGAAAGACAACACTTCTTGATATGTTGGAATATCATACACTTTATGAAGAATTCAAGAGAGAATTAGAAATCCCTAAATTTAAAAAATATATGTGTGTGTGTGTGTGTGTGTGTGTGTGTGTGTGTGTATGATCATTATGCACTAGGCTGAAGACACACTTCACAGAGAAGAGATTAAAAGACCTAATTAAATGACACAGAAAAATGGTCTGGAACCATGTTATTAAATCCTCAAAAGCAGGGACTACATTTTATTTATCGATTAATCCAGCAACTTCTACAGTCTCAGGAACATAGCATCAGCTTAATAAATGTTGATGGAATGAAGACATGCCTTAAAGCTTCCACAAAAGCTCAGGATCTAACACAGTGACTGCTGAGTAGGCACTTAGTAGGTTTCGACTTGATGAACATCATGTTATAATATCTACATCTCCACAGCTTTATTTTTATTTCTCTGATGTCCTACTTTGACCACCAAGTTCCAGCCAAAGCTCTCACCTACACACCAGAGTGCTGTGATCCTGGGTAGACTGAAGAGTGTGTACAAGCCTTGCACAATACCTAGAACAGATCTTAACTTCTTTAAAAAAAAAAAAAAAAAACAAACACAAACAAACGAAAACACTGACGGAAAGCACCCGAATGTCAGGCAGAATCCCAGTCCACAACTGTCAATGTGACTCTGCACAGGAATCTCAGGAGCCGTAGGATACACAGTCTTTAATTGTTCTGAAAGAGCTAAGACTTGTTCTTGGGAATGACACACTGTAGCTTTTAGAAAACCTGGCTTAACAAAATGTCATAATTTTTATTCTTCTGAAAACAAATCAACTATAAAAAGAAGTCCCCATGTCAGCATATCGACTGTTTTGCATTTGAATTATGTTGTCAACCTTAAAACAACAAAGCAAAACTAAAATCATTTAGGCATGTGGCAATTAAGAGCACAAGCAATGAAATTAAGAGATAAAGAGAAAAATACCACTTAGCAAAAAATTAAATAAAATCACCCCAGTTTCATGCCTATTCCTTTCCAAAGATTTTCATCTGCATAGGATACTTAGACTCACATACAATGTAATTTTATATCCATTTCTGCGTCTATTTCTGTACTGAAATATTTATAGAGAGCTCAGTATATCTGGAGTAAATTATACCTAGATCTTGATAAGGCTGAAATCACCTAAATTACCTTTTTTTGTTCAATTATTTGGAAGAATGGAGAAAGAAAGCTTGACAGAATAAAAGGATGTATTAAGAAATGGCTATTTCGTAGCTATAATTGCATTCCTTAGTGAATATTGATGCCTTGAGGGTTATATGCAGTCACTGGAGCTCTTTTTACTAAAGGTTTCAAATAAAATCCAAATCAATTTATGTTATATGAATATACACATTATATTTGAACACGAAATTTAAGCCAAGTATTCTATCGGTTTATACATTAAGAATAACATATGAAAACACATTATTAGGAGTATATAAAAACAGAAGACAGTACAGTGTTAAGCATATTGTTATGAATACCCTCCAAGATTAATCAGATACTCCAAGTTCTGGAAATACTATGTTATGCCATAAATTCTGGAAATCTAAAGATGCAAATTCTGAATCACTATTATGAACTGAAATTTTGTGTCCCCCAAATTCATATGGTGAAGCCCTATGGTGTGTGGCTGTACTGGAGATGGAGCTTCTAACGAAGTGATTAATGTTGAATGAAGTCTCCTAAGGATGGGACGCTGATGTGACAGGAGCAGTATCCTTATCCGAAGACAGGGCGAAGAGCCCACCCTCTCTCTCTGCACACCCACACACCCAGGAGAGGACATGTGAGGACATTGAAAAGGGGACCATCTGCAAGCCAGGAAAAGAGCCAACACCAGAAACCAACCCTGCTGGACCTTGACCTGGAACCTCCAGCCTACAGAACTGCAAAAATAAATTTCTACGGTTTAAGCCGCCCGGTCTAAGGTGTTTGTGATGACAGCCTGAGCGGATTAAGCCAGTTACTATTAAGATGACTTCAGTCAGGGAGCTAGGAAGAGTCCTTTCCCAAATGTACTTCGTGAGAGTGAGGCATTCTATCTGAAAAGGGCGACCTCCCCGTTCAGCAACCTGATCTTATAGCCTCTGCTGGGACAATGTGATAACTAGCAGACGTGCACACAAATGTGCATGCACACACACACATGACACAGCTCATGAACACCTCATGGGGCTCTGTTTCTAACTTCCTAAAATCATGAGAAGCTAACAGGGCTAACAGGGTGAGAGGCAAAAGCAAGTAGTCACCTGTGGCTGCACCATCAGATGCTTGGCTATTAAGGCTTTAAAGTTGCCGAAGCCCAGTTTGATTAGGTAGTGCTAGAAGCTGGAATTCTACCTTGTAGGGTAATGTTTCACATAATTATTTTTTAACTTGGGAAATGCTTCCAAAGTAATATATAATCTTATTCCCCTGAATCACGTTTTCACAATAAGTTAAAAAAAAAGTTGCATCGAATAGAAGAATAGGATTAAGAGGTACAAATTTCCTGTTTCCTGTCGTAAAAAAGTTACGTCACGGAGATTACAAGTACAGCATAGGGGATATAGTCAATAATAGCGTGACAACGTATGGGGACAGATGGTAACTGTACTTCTGATGAACACTGAGTAATGTTGTGCACCTGAGACTAAAAATAAAATTTAAAAAGTTTAATTTATGACAGACTGCAAAGTCATTTTTAAACAATTAGTGACATCCATGTATAAATTTTAAATTCTTATTTACCCAGTTTTATACCATTCAATTTAAAACACATTAATTATGTACAATGCCAATGCCCGACATATTAAGTGATGCATTTGGGGAAAAAACAAACAAACATATACATGACCGACTGGAAATTCAAACTCCCATCTAATTATAAAATAAATACAATGTATATTTTCATCATTTGCATCATAAACCCTACATTATCAGAATATCATGCATTTATTCAGATACCACGTGACTAGAAAAAAGTACCATACCCAATTTCATCTAATTATCGTCAAACATACAACTGACAATATATTTTGATTGTTACTAGGTGCAAAATATTCTCTGAAATATTATGGATTGTCAGTTAAGAAGTCTACCATAAATGGCAGTGCTTGTTTCAAAACAAAATGTCTTTAAAAAAGGGGGAGACTGTATTTAAAGAGGCCAGATAAGAAGATACTACACTAAAATGAGTTAAGAAATTGTAAGTGCAAGTGTGCAAATTTCTTAAAACTAGTTAAGAAATGTCACGTGCAGAATGAAGGGCAAGGAGTAGGGATACAAAGAAAGATCTAGTTAGGCAGTAAAACTCACACTACCTAAGAACCAACTGGCCATGGGGGCCTCGAAGAAGGGAGTTCAGAATGACTGATTGAGACTTCCAATCTGAGGAATGATGACAAGTAAAATTTTATGTCAACTAAGAGGTAAATTATTATCAAGGCTTGCTTACACACTCTCATAGACACACCTACCCACATACATAAATAATTGCAGATTGTCCTGTGTTTCTGTTTAGTAACACCACTGTCTCACCTGCCCCCTCTGAGTGGCTGACTGTGCACACCATTTATACAATGAGAGATTAGATGCTAGCAAACAGCAGGGCTGACACAGTGAGTTAACACTACAATTCTAAAATTCCTCAGCACAAACTAGACCACCATTTCAGTGTAAAAAGGAGGGATGCCAACATGGAGTCTGGAGATAAGAATTGATTTTGCAGTAGAAATTATTTGTGTTTCTTTCTTATCTCTAGACAAAACAGTTCAGCAGCGAGAAAGAATCATCTCCTACAGCACTAATTAGAAACGTAAATCTCACCAAGAGAAGTGCCAAGAAATTTTATTGTTTGTCACTATACAAGGTAATAGAATTTTCTGACATTTATCCCCTAGAAAAATGCAACATCTTTAATAAACAACAGTATGAAGTGGAGATCCTAATTTCAGCATATCGTAACAGAGATTGCAAAACAGAAACATGCAAAACCTTAAGGCAAGTAGCTCAAAATAAATTTAAGAATTATCAGTAGGAATACAAAGTTCTCATTGATACCAGAATAATTACAAAATCTTGGGTTGTCAATTACATGTTCCACATTACAAAATCAAAAATATGTCCATATTCAGAGTAACACTAAACACAACAGGGACTGTTTATAAAGCCTCTCAAATGTCCCTACTGTGGTATGTAATTATAGGCTGTTGCTCTGCAAATGGCTGATGAAATCTAACAGATTTTTTTTTAAGTAAGACATCTATAATCTTTTAAAATGTGCCTAATAAATATCACCATGCCCCTCCCCAACAGGTTTTTTTTTATTGCTCTGTGTGTGTGTGTGTGTGTGTGTGTGTGTGTGTGTTTTATGACTGCCATACCTCCACCTCCATTAGAAAACTATTTGCCTATTAGCAAACAATATGAAAACCAAATCAAGGTTCATGTTATATTAAGAACAGGTATCTCGCAATGATAGTGCCCAGCACACAAGAGATCACCCTCACTGATGATGACTGTTCTGCTCTCATGAGGTAAGGACTGCAAGCCTCACTCCTCGACCTTAACGCCCCGGATACGTCACCAGATGAGAGCACATACTTCTTTGGAAACATCACTTTAAAAATCACATGAGCAGAGAAAAACATATCCTCAGCCATCCAAAATCCCTCAGTCCTCTTTGTAAAGGAATGATAACTTCTGAATAAGCAAACCATCAACAGTAAAGCAGAATTAGGACAACCCCAATGTAATCCAAACCAACATGATAACTAAAGTTACTCTTTTTCTATGAACATATTTCTCATTACTGGAGACAGGTGCTCGCTTCGGCAGTACATACACTAAAATTACTGCAGACAAGACCATATTCTACAGTAGAACCCTAACTCCCTGAGGAGGTGGGGATGCTTAGTCCAGCAGTTCAAACAGAGATATCAAATATCCATCCACAAAAGCGGATTGGAATACACACATCTTAACCCTGTCTATACAAGCAGCATCACTATTTGATGGACTCTAAGATTCTGATCATTCCCAACAGCTATGTCTTATCATTTGTTCACAACTCATAAACACAAAGTGATAAAAGCCTGGAAATACTCAGAATGAGCAAAGCAAATATATAGATGGACCTGAGGAAAACTGTATTGATAAAAATCTTCTGTTATTACAAAGAATGGAATTAAAACCTATCAAATATATTTTCATTAAAAATTCTAGACAATCATCTCATAATGTGTTTTTTTTCAACAAAACCCGTATGTCCTTCTGACCTTTTTTAAGCCACGTGGAAAATACTTATTTCAGTCTGTGCTTTTCCAAATACAATTTAATCACACACTACACATTTCATCAATAACATGAAAAAAGATACACAGAGCATGATACGGAAAAGCTGTCATCTTTTTATCATGTCTACTTGAAAAGTATGCAATTTAAAGTGTCACTTGAAGAGAGGAAAAGATAGCATAAAATGTCAAGAATTTTATCATAGTCAAATAAATTAACAATATCACATATACTGAACACATTCAAATACTCATATCAGCTTTGCCAAAATTATCGGTGTATTTTGTATTGTAAATTACAAGTTTAAACCAGAGGTACTTAACAATGTTTGGAAACAGGCACCCACACAATAACCTTACTTGCTCGCATATAATCTGCCAGAAACTATTAGCATGCATATATTTAATACGGTTCCCACAAAACTATTAGGTTTCTTTTGATTAAAACATACAAACTATTAAATAAGAAGGAAAAAAATACAATATATAATGTTAAAAAGAAGCTTCTAACTCTGAATGGAAGCCAAAGTCATCACTCAGCATGAGAAAATGAACATTTATTTTAAATTGTTTCAATGCTTATTTTATTTTTGAGAGAGAGACAGAGACAGACCATGAGCAGGGGAGGGGCAGAGAGACAGAGACACAGGATCCAAAGCAGGCTCCAGGCTCTTAGTTGTCAGCCCAGAGACCGACGCCGGGTGCGAACTCATAAACCATCAGATCATGACCTGAGCCAAAGTCAGCGCTTAACCAACTGAGCCACCCAGGAGCCCCCAGAAAATTAACATCTTGAGAAAGATAATTTACTCAACAAATATCTACTGACTATGTGCTGAGTGCTGGGATACCCTGCCGCTGGAGAGCCCACAAATGCGCGTAGGCAGACAGACAAGGACAGAATTACAGGACAGTGTGGTCAGCGCTACAGGACAGCTATCTGGCACACAGAATGAAGGACACCCCACCCGCCCCGCCACCATGGTACTTGAAACAAATGGCTTACTTTAAATCCAGGTTCACAATCTTCTCTCGTTTCTAGAAATGCTAGGTACAAGGGTGAACTGTTTGGGGGAGGACCACTACCATCATCTCTCACCCACAGAGATTATCAGAAGGTCATGGCCACCTTGGGACCTTTCACAATTACTCCCTTCCATTTTATTGAATATATCACAAATCTGCATTTCTTGCAAACTATATCGTTAATACCTAGAAATTAAGCAGCTATGTATGACCTTATGATGATGGAATTTCTAAATGTAACTTAAGAAAAATAAATACAGTTACATTTTGTTTACTCAGGTACTATAAATATCTGGAAAACATTTAAGAACTTGGAAGGTAGCAAAATAGTACATTAAATAGGGAAAATAAATGTCAGAATCTGCTCCCTAAAACAACACACATAACAAGTAGGAAAGCCCAAAACTCACTCAAATCATGTACTTTTATGTTTGAGTTGATTCTAATAAGCAAACTAGAAAACAAGGGAAGAGTGGTCACAGACAGACTGGCCATAAGTAACAGGTCACAAGTTGCAGAAGAAAAAAGATTCAAAGAAAGAAATGAGAACATAAACTGTGTGGTTGAAGGCCTTCAATGCAGAAGCAAATTTATAGAATAGAACTTGAATAGGACTCTGGTCTCTTTCTTTGCCTGTGCCCTTGCCTATTTGACTTGTGAATTCATTGCATATACTTTCATTATTGCCATCCTGGTTTATCAGTATTTGTAACAACAGGGTTTTGTTTTTCCCCATTTATGGAAGGACACAGTGATTGGTGGAGAGGGAAAGAGAGAGGGCTGTATTCCAAGAAATAGCAGGTTACATCTTCCATTTCAGTGTTCTTCACTCTTTAAACACACTGCTGTGTGTTTTGTTAATTACATATGCTTAAAGCCCATTTAAATATACCATTCTGGGAAGACCAGCATTTTGAGAAATAGGAAATAATGCTGTTACAATAATAAGTGTAATTAAAATGCTGTTCAGAGGCATGGTACAGGAATTTTATATCTCAAGGTACGTAACAACTGATCACAGAGCAGTCTCTCTTGTTGAGGAGAGTATCGTAATGAACAAATTTCAAAAGCCTTCTTCTAGGAGATGCTTTTTATGTCTACGCTGGCAGATTCCACTGGCATAGAGCCCACATTCAAGAGGAGTTGATATCCTTAGATTTGTACCTCCTCTTTTCTTTTGGCTGCTGCACAAACACTTTCAGTGCCTTCTAAATGGCATAAATATTTTCAGGGTTTTTGACAGGCGCAAGGAGGAAATTCATTCCCAGGTGTCCCCATTTGGTTCCCTAGCTCCTCACACCGACATCTGGCTTTGAAGAACAGGATCGCCCCTACCAGAGCGGTTAGGCTGTCCACAACTTCTCTCCCCACTGGTGCCTCCAGTTTGCTGGGGGAACAATGATTGCAAATGGTGTCATTACACTATCTCAGGCTCTGACTTCCGAGCAGGCAGAAAAAGCCTCCAACACAGAAATGAAAATTTGAGCCTAGGTGTCCTACACCCTTCTAAATTGTGCTGTTCATGGATCAAACTTGCAAAGGATGCATTTTAAACAGCTAGAAGCTGTTGTTACTCACCCTTTACCATAGTAGGAGTTATAGGTAATGCTGATTTGTTTTTAGGAAAAGTTGGCCTCAGGAGGATACTTATTCTCTCAGTTTTATCTCAGTGTCAGTAAAAACATCCAAAAGGTAGCTCAGCAGCTTTATTTTCACCACGCTGCAACTACTGTATACCAATGGCTTGTAGGCAGACAAGTGTTTACGTTATCCATAACATGGATGGTTATTCACTCAGATGACGGCTCAATGTCTGTACTTTGTAACAAACTTCTTTTTTCTCCTTGAGTAGTATCATCAACATGGCCCTAAACTGATGGCTAAAGCCCAAACTGTCAAATCTGGACAATCACAGATTGTCCTAAATAGAGGACAATCACAGATAAACAAAATGCAGTATACGTCCATACAATGGAGTATTGTTTGGCAACAAAAAGGAAGGAAGTACTGATTCACGCCACCACTAGGATGGACCTTGAAAGCATTTTGCTAAATGAAAGAAGCCAGACACAGAAAGCTACATACATACTGTATAATTCCATTTCTATGAAATGTCCAGAATAGTCAAAAACAGACACAAAAAGTCAAATTGTGGTTACCAGGGGCTGGAGGGAGAAGGGAATGGGCACTGACTACTTGATGGGAATGGAGTTCCACTTAGGGTGATGAAAATGTCCCAAAATTAGACAGTGGTGCTTACTGTACAACTTTGTGAATATACTAAAATCCACTGAACTATACATCTTAAATGGGTGAAATCTTATGGTATGAGTTATATCTCAATAAAACTGTTTTTTTAAGACTCACAATAGCTGATTAATGACCCTCAAAGTATAGGAATTCTAAATATAAGAGGTCTACATTTGCAACCACATTTCTTGACATTTCAGGTTTTATCAGAGTGATCCTGGAATCTCTCTTAAGCCTGTAAAAGTGTTCCTCTTTAGTCATTTTCAGAAACAAAATCTCCTCTTAAAAGGGACAGAGAACAAGGAGTAACTCCAATGAAGGGCTAATTCATGCAGCGGGGCTCTTTGTGAACAAAGTACACTCTATATTAACCTGCTGAATGCAATTTATTAAGCCAACAGGCAACTCCAAGGAAATCTTGGGTCATCTAAATATTTGGCAATCACAAAAGAATTTGCGGGTAATTACTTAATTCATAATCAACTACAATATCAAAACCTAGATACACCTATTGCTTTGCAATTCATAGCGATTACTAATCAATGAAAATAGAAAATGTAAATATGAATACTGACCTTGTTTCTTTTAACCCTTCTTTCTGAATGACTTCCAATATTTGCTTCGCTGTCATTGGTGAGTTGGGGTGTTTTTCTAGTGCCTAAAAAATAAAAATAAACATAAAATTCCTAGATTATTATATGGATGTGTATAAATGAAAATATGTGTAAAACATGCAATGCTTCTTTAAAGTTTTAAAGAGGAAGGGGCTGATGTGTCAAAGTAAGGTCCCATCACACAATTCGGGTATCCAAAGTGAGAATGTAATTCTTTTCTGGACATTTACGGCAATTTCTGCAACAAGGGGGTTATTCTTCAAAAAATTGTCACAAAGGCATACACACCAAAAAAAATGTGAAAACAGGAGAAAACAAGTTATTAAATGTATATAATTTTCTTTACTAAAAGTTGCTCACATTTATAATTAAAGACAGGTTTTCAGGCCATTAAAATGTTTCCTGAATTCCCAGGACCTTGGAAACATGGAGCCCGGACAATACCAACAGCGGAGAACAAAGTGCTGGTTAGAAATAACCTCACTGGATTCACATTTTGATCAACCTCTTTTGTTTTAGGGGGTGACAAAAAGAGGAAAAAAAATCCTTCATGGCCAAAATGGAAAAAAGCATACAGAAACCCAAGTAAGTCATTACAGTGTGTTTTCCAGTTCAGCTCAGTTTCCTTTCTTCTGCCTTTTCCAATGAATTTCAAGTAAACCCCTTCCTCTTCCCATTCAGCCCATCTCAGTTGTATAAACTGAGTCCCATTTTTCTTTCTCTCCCCTTCTGGCCTCTTTACTTTTGAGTGAAAGGGACTAGTTTTAAACAGAGTATAAGGGATACATGGGACATAGCTAATTATTTCCATAGTCTTTAGACCATCAGGGTCGGAAATCAAGTTCCTTTATTTACCCAGGGGTGTAACTACATGTTGGGAAAGCACTAAACAAGTGTCCACACTGTCACCAGCACAGATGACAGGGACTACCTCTGGGTACAGGAAACAAGTCTACACACATCTTCACAATGACTTCCTCCAAGAGTAGACAATACGTACTTAAAGATGCTCTACAGAAGCTTCTGCACATTGTAGAGTTCTAACTTAACGATTATTTACTGGAATGATCCTAATTATTAAGAATTAACAGAACCACCTTAAAAAGGAAAAATTGAAAAGGCTTCTAAATCTGTTCAAAATAGCTCTGTGATCTCTCCTACTACCATGGCCAAATTTCAACCAGGTCACCAGCAAAGGTTCTATTCATCGGGGTTCTCCAGTGATTGACATACCACCTGCCCCACTTCACCATTAGGGACACTGTCCTGTTCTCCCCTCTCTAGTTTCCAGGAAATGTCCCCATCTTTCTCCCAATCTGGATAACCCTCTTAGCCATTGTTGGTATGCCCTTGAGAGAATACAGGACTGTCAGCTACACTAGAAAGAGGGGATGGCAACGAGTGTGTCAGTAGGAAGAGGAAACCTGTCCTCACGGAGGAGGCCGCTGGAGAGCTGGCTGAAAACCGGGAAGGGGGACAAAGAAACACAGGCATAGCTGTATAGGGAAGAGGACTGATGTGTACAAAATTAGTTTAAAAAAAAAGGCAAGAAGGAAACTATCATAGAGCTGAAAAGGGGAAGATAAGATCACAAAGAAGGGCTGGAAAGAAATAGACATGAAAACAAAACGGCTGACAGAATTTGCAAAACGAGAACTATAAGTAGAACAGTGAGTACTTGTGAATTACTGAGAGGCGATGCTGTGGTCACATGACTATATATAGAGTGGGCATCACCCCAAATGATAGGTGATGCCGGGGACACTCATGGTCTCTCATAAAAGACATGGGCAGAAGGTCAACAGACACAGACGTACACAAGTAAGCAAGCAAGGAAGAGGGGACTGGTGGGGAGAGGCATGGGATGGCAGAAAGAGGGGAGAGGGGACAAGGGAGAAAAAGGAGGAAAATTGAGCTGAACTGGGAATGTCCAAAAGGCAAACTGATTAAATCTAGAAAGGGCCGAAGAGGAAACTCCGGTGTACTGGGCAACGTTTCAACAGAAATTTGGGTGCACTCAAAAGTGGGGTTACTCACTGTGGAGGATTCCCTGTTTCTCTTCCTGAGTACAGGCCCCTCCGCACACCTGGGCAGCTCCTCCCAGCAATTGAGAGAATTTGGATAGCCCTGTCCCCTTCTCTATGACATCACATCCTACTCTACAAAGGAAGTAAAAGTGCCAAGAATTACATCATGAAGTGGATGAGAGGCAGGAAGGAAATGAAGCCACAAAACACCAGAAGCCACCCTCCATTCCTGCAAGACAGAGAAGGGAGACAGAGAAGGAGAGCTCCTGGTTGTGAACAAGCTTCACTGAACTAGCTGTGTGAACATGAACAGAACAAAGGAGAGAAAGAAATTACCTTCACAGAACAAAACATCGATACCATCAAAATAATGCAACACATGGCGGAGACATGAATCAGACTCACAGGCAGCCATACTCAGACAGACAGTGGGAAGAGGCCGCGGTCAGAGGGAGACAGCGCCCTGGGCTAACGGCAGACTGAGGAACTGCCCATTACCCCAACGCGCTCTCGGCTACGAGGTGTTACATCGCATCCGCCCCGGAAAGTGCAACTTTCTGAATGATCCTTCCTGACATTTTCAAGCACAACTAGTATTTGAATATGTCTTCACGGTCATGCAACATTTGTTTTGATTTTACCAGGTTCCTCTAATTTGTTTCCCCGTATTGTGCCTACCTCTTTAGAAAATGGGGACAAGGACGCATTAGAGCAGGGAAGAGAGTAAGACTACTCACAAGTTTTAGGACAATTATAATAAGATTACATAGGACCAATAAATATTTTATATAATCATGACAAGTTGAAGCTGGCTTGGGTGATAATGATGTTAACTGTGACAAAATAGAAAATATAATTCTAAAGTTTTCCATGGATAATGATCATTTAAAATGACCTTATTTGCGGCACCTGGGTGGCTCAGTGGGTTAAGTGTCCAGCTTTGGCTCAGGTCATGATCTCAAGGTTTGAGAGTTGGAGCCCCATGTTGGAGTCTGTGCTCACAGCTCAGAGCCTGAACCTATTTCACATTCTGTCTCTCTCTCTCTCTCTCTCTCTCTGTCCCTCCCTTGCTCATACTCTCTCTCTCAAAAATAAGTAAACATTAAAATGACATTATTTCCAGATAGTAAAAATTGGAAAAATGCAAACTCATACCTGTATTATAGAAAACAAAATGTACCCATAAGCCTACAAACAAAAATACTACCCATTCCTAATATTTGTGTTTTCCTTCTAGTTTTTTCTAACCATAAATATCAATTTAACTATTATAAAATATGTGTATATACCGTTACCTACCTTAGTTATCTTCATGTAATATGAATTCTTCAAAATGGACATCATAATTAAAACTTCACTGAGGACAGGCATTTATACTGTTTTAAAAATTCAATTAATAAAGAATATATTGAATGTAACATTCTTTGAGTATTACTGAGTCAAAGGATGTGAGCATGTCTCTTGAGACATTGCCAATTGCTTCCAGAAAGATTTTAACAATTTATACTCTCACCAAGCAGAACTAAATCTGCCTCTCTTACAACTTTGCCAGGATTCAGCATTATCTTTTAGTTGTGTGCCAACTTAGTAGGTCAAAAAAGTAATGGCTTATTGTTATTCTAATTACAGTTCTGTAAATACTAATGAGGATAAAGGGTTTTTTCCAAATGAATATCATATAGGATATGACACCAGATATTGTTTTTCCTTATTGATGTATAAAAAGACTGTATATACTTAAATAATATTTATTGTTTTGCAAATTAATAATAGGTATTATTTTTTTGTTACTTTTAGGGGATATTTTAGAGAGATATCCAAAGTTTTCTATTTTGAATGAACAATTTCATCAGTTTTTTCCATCATGACTTCTGTCTTATGTTTACAAATCCCTTTTATCCAGAGAGCATGCTAGTATCTACAAATACGTTGTTCATATTTTTATGGTTTCCCTTTATGTTTATTTATTTTGGGGAGGGGAGAGAGAGAACATGCATGCACAGGCACATGTGAGCAGAGGAAAGGCAAAGAGAGAGAGAGAATTCCAAGCAGGCTCTGTGCTGTCAGTGCAGAGCTCACCACGGGGCTCGCTCCCACGAACTGTGAGATCATGACCTGAGCCGAAGACACTTAACTGACTGAGCCTTCCAGGCGCCCCGGGTTTTACTTGTTAATTCATCTGGAATTTACCATTTTGTAGCACGGTGAAACACTAACTTATGCCCCACTATCTATAAACACATCAAGATTCTCCACCATGATTTGTTTAGCAAGCCAGTCGTGGTCACTGAGTCACTCTACACTGTATATTAAGACAATGAAAACTCCTTTGGATGTGAAACCAAATAAATGTTGGAACTCAATATACAAAATCCACAAAAGCAGAGCTATTCTTGTTAAGGTGGACAGGAGAGTGCGCGAGCCCCCAAGCACATTCCCTCTAATGGCCGAACTGTAAACCGCTGTCCCCAGGGCCTGTCTGCAGTCCTGAAAGCTCCCCTGATCTTTCAGTCAAGTGCGGTGCTAACGCCACCCTGATTTAAATCGCTCAGATATTATAACATACTTTACTATCTGGATCGGCCAGTGCTCTCATTATTCCTGCTTAAATTTTTAATTGTTCACTTCTTTATACTTCCAGATGAAATTTAGATTGGAATTAAATGAGACATCTAATTAAATTTTTAAGCAATTTATACAGTGTTCCATGTGTTTAAGTTTTGTTTTATAAACTGTAATAAGCATTTTACTGTTTATATTTTTAGTTGCAACCATGAATACGCTTTTTCATATAATAGTCTCACATTTTATTGCTAAGACATACAAAAGCCACTGGATTGTGATAATTATTATCTCTATAAAGAGCTAATTGAATTCTTACTAATTCTAATAGGTGAGAAATACAAAATCATATTTTCTACAAATAATGTGAAGTGCGTCTCCATTCCAACACTTCTATGTTTTCTCTTTCCTATATTATTTACTTTGGATAAAAACTGATCCTTTTTAGTCCCATTAAAAAAAATGCTAAAAACTGAGCTGTTTTGCAATTTATCTGCTCAAAAACAGGCCCCCAAACTGCTGAGTTTCTCAAAGTCCTTTAGCTTCTCAATAGTCCCTTAGCTGGACTATTAGAGCTGCCTGCCTGAGGAGGACTGTAATTAGAAACCTCTGGCCAGAGAGCAATGTCTCTTCTATACAAATCAGTCTGCCACCATGTTCAATCTTTACATAAAATGCCCTTTCTCTGTAAAACCAACTGTCCTCCAGTGTTAGAGCTGTGTCTGTGAGTCCGCTCCATGCTTACCAGCTAAGAGCTGGGTCTGCAACTCTCATGCCTCTGCCCTAAACGCTAAACTCCTTTCAGTGCTCTGTAACCTCCTTTCCTCCATAGGGCTGGTCTGCAGTAGGTTTCAGATTCAGCATCACTGCTCTCCAGAAAGGGGGATTTCCATGGTTTGGGACACAAGTCTGTATCCAATCAGCTACCTTCCTAGCAGGGGATCTTCTTGTAGTCTTCAGAGGACCTGAACAGATGTGTAGGACTACACTACCGGCTTTCAGCCTCTCTACGCCTATGACTGTCTCAGAGCCCATCTCAGGAAAATCTAGATGCATGCTACTGTCAGACCAGACAGACTCATCCCAGAAACCTCCTCCTCCAGAATCTACATGTCCCAGGAGGAGGACAAAAAAAAACAAAACTACAAAGGAAGGATGGTAATATAGTTAAGAGGAGAGAGACAGTTTACCATTATCATTAAGGGCACAGACCAGCCTAAGAAAGGATTCTTCTGTTTTAGGTTCAAGTACTTTCATCTAATAAATAAAATGTTTTGAACATTTGAAGGCCTACTCAAGATTTCCTGGGTGTCTTTCAAACATAAAAGTTATCTCAAGTATCCCTAAGATAAACACAATAGAACAATATTCATGTGATGGTTAAAATCTTGATCCTTCAGGCCCTAAATAACATTTCCTGAGCTTACTTAGTTTTAATTTTTTTAAATGTTTTTATTCATTTTTGAGAGACAGAGAGAATCCAAAGCAGGCTCCAGGCTCTGGGCTGTCAGCGGAGTCTGATGTGGGGCTCAAACCCACAAACAAGATCATGACCTGAGCCAAAATCAGACACTTGACCAGCTAAGCCACCCAGGTGCCCCCTGAACTTATTTAATTGCAAAGTAAAAAGAGTCCTACAATTAAAAATCCCATCAATGATATATAATGAGATATGTCGAATCCTCAGTGAGTATCCAGCACCAAGCTCAAGTTCTCTCCCTTTTTCTAACATTAATGTGTCTTCCCCTAATCCATGCAGGCAGTTCATTTAAATGCTTAGCTGCCTACAGTCTTATGTCTTAGGTCAATGATTTTGTGCTTACAAGAATAACTATTATATAGCTCTCTATCTGATCAGAGAGTGCTTTCACAGAACATATT
Source organism: Suricata suricatta (assembly GCF_006229205.1). Classification (NCBI taxonomy): domain Eukaryota; kingdom Metazoa; phylum Chordata; class Mammalia; order Carnivora; family Herpestidae; genus Suricata; species Suricata suricatta. Next base: position 37,990,732 of record NC_043713.1, read on the forward strand.
TTATTTGATTTCATTCAATGTATGTTATTTTATTTGACTCTTACAACAACTTTCTCGGAGATGCACAAAGTTGAAGGAAGTGGAAGGACAGAACTTCACACACTGTAATACTGAGGATGACAAGGTTTAAATGTAAGAGTAGCAGTTAATACTTATTAGGTAGTTCTGTGCTAAGTCTGTAGGAGTCTTACATTTACTGCAGAAGACTCTGGGACTCATATTTAACATTCCTTGCTTCCACTCTTCTTGAGAAACCTCAAAGGTCCGTGTCATTCTGATGAAACATGGATCTGGACGACTGGTAGAATTCAGACGAGGAAATCACTCACATAAAAAGTGACAGCACCTTACCCAACTGCCCAATACATGCAGCTCAGTCAGCTTGTTCTCGAACTGTAACATACGTGGTTACCAGTTAAGGGTTCAAGGATGATCCAAGTTTTCTATTCTACTTGCATGCATTTTATGGGGGAAATTATATGCTTTAATAGCATTTATGAATGTGTGACTTAAAAGATACAGAAATTTTGTTTTAATACCCTTGTGAATCAGGACCACTTCACTCAGAAGAAAGCAGCCTTCAAGAAGCTCAAGTGGCCCCCAGGTTCAGCAGCCCATCTGACCCTGAAGTCTGCCTCCTCTACGAAGTTAAACTGCTTCTCCTCATGAGCACAGGGGTTTCACAGAAACTGAGGGCCTACAGTCAAGGTATTATACACAGTATCTACCTCATAATACCCACTTCTGCAATCTCTCACTTAAGAACAATAGAATATTTCTTTAAACTCTCTTTAAATTGTACCTTCCCTGGGAACACTTGTCAAGCAGTCACTAATTAGCATTATCTGCTTAATGATATTCTTCCTGCGACGCTGCAAGCATTGGTTCCCATTCATGTCCACACCCCAGATGGCTACCAAGTAAGTATGCTTATACGGAGAGAGACCAGGATAATGTGGGGAGATGTTTTCAGTCAACCTATATTAGAAATGTTTATAGGATAATAAAGGTGACGGGGTTTGATTTCAGATAAACCAAGAATACCTACTCACTAGCTGTCTGATCTTTGATATCTAACTTCCCTGAATCTTAGTTTCTTTACTTGCTCATTTATAAAAATGCTCTGAGCACAAAATGAGAATGAATAGAAAGCACTTATTATTCAAATATGCCAAGTGACTGCCTACAGCAATATGGGCTAATAAACATTAGTTAACACTGTTGCTTAGGGGGAGGGGGCTCAGAGCACATTCTAGCAACATGAGGAGAGCTATTAAAAAAAAATTATGGACGTTAGATACTGTCTCTCTTCGAGATTTCCTGCATCAATTGCATTTGAGCTTCTGCAAATAAGGCTAGCCACACAGCGCGACCCCTCATCCTGTGAGCACAGCCAAACGCATCCCACGACAGATTCACAGGTAAACCTGTACATGCTGTGCCCAGTTGCATCATCCAACAGTCTTTCTGTCTTTAACAAGAGGGGTTATACAGTATGGCACTCTTTTAGATACTGCTCTGTCGCCCGGAAAGAAAAGCACACTACAGGGACAAATTATCCTGTTACGCTTGTGTTACAAATCAAGTAAAAATACAGAATATCCCAGTAACAACTTACTTCCAACCATATGCACTTAAAGACAAATTTTCAAGTAACTATGATATATACTATCATAGAATATCCATGAGGAATAAGAAATCTGTCTGTAAAATGATTTTAGTTGCCAAGCTGCATAAAACTGAGCACAACTGAGAGAATGGTGGCTTTCTAAGGCCTAGAAGAATTCAGAGCGATCGGTACCTGAATTTACAGATAAAATTCTCTGCAACCGAGAGGTGACTTCTAATTTCCTGTGGGATTTTGGTAACTTTGTTCTACCTCATTAAGTCTCCAATCTTTTGAAACGGTTGCCATTACTTTTAACACAGAAAGAAAACAAAGTGAGATGCCCAGAATTTCTACAATGTTCTCAAAAAGGTAAAAAAAAAAAAAAACCCTATTAAAACCTACTTAAATGATATGCGTGAAACCTGGTTTAAAAGTAAAACATCTCTTCAATTAAACAAATACTTCTCCCACAGAATTCTTCAGGCAGGATACTCTATTCAAAACCCACCAATTACTAAAATGCTTTTTCTGCGACTCAAGTAAAAATTCTGCTTTCCTATGACTTCTACAATAGCCCTGGCTTTTGCCTTTGAATGTGACAATTATTTAATTTTAAATCACAAACACTTTCTTAACATGAGTGTTTAAAGTCAGGTGACTGTTATAGGAATTTGCAAAATGGGGCCCAATCATTTACTCACCCGATACACTGCCACCTGTTTGAATGCACTAGGGCCTGGTCTTCTGTTAGCTGTAGGCCGATGGACCCTCAGTTTCTTCCACCAATCCTCACATAAAATAATTGGCAGACACTGTCTCGCAAATCACTCTTCTTTGAACACTGAGTCTACCAATGTCACCTCTAATTTATGTGCCTTAAGGATTATACTGATTGAAATAAATCAGCTAAATACCACTAATAAATGTTCTAAATGCAGTTTGAGTGAAACATAATATAGTGAAACTATGACTTCCCTTTCTCTAACTCATATAATTATATTAACACAATCTAACAGGACACTCACTCTTTCATAGCAGGCCTCATGCCATCAACCAACTAAAACTTCCAGATCTTTCAACCTTTATTTCTGCAATCACATGCGTAATTCTGTGGCATATATTTTCAGGGCATAAATGTTTATTTTCTGCACTAGTGTTTGTTTCAATTAATTTTTACAGGCTCTGAAGTCTTATTATTCCCAGATATGTGATTATTCCAGGTTCCAGTTAAACTTCATGGTATCTACAAATTTGAAAAGCATTTATCTCAAATTCCATCTTTAAATGAAGGTTCTTTGTTCAACCTTATAAAGTTCTTTGGGAATCATCACTCTCTTGTTCAACTGCCTGGTTCCCCTTTTTATTTTGTGATATTCACACGTTTGACAAGCATCACTCTGATGAATTCCTTCAAGTTACTCATGATAGAGCTGAACAAGGCAATGGAAAACAAAGCCGCAAGCACGCTGCCGCTGCTGGAATCTCCTTTCAGACTCCTCCCAATGAGCCAGTCAATATACTCGGCTATACATGTTCAGTCTTCTAACAATTCATTTAATTATAGTTCAAATGACTGGCTGAAACTTAGATCCAACAGGAGCATCCTCCTGATATGGAAGTCTAATAATCCTATCAAAAATAAATTAATTTAGTTTGACATGAATTAACTTAGAGAATCTATAATGCCTTCCAGGGATCACTACTTCCATTTGCAAATGCTTACAGTCATCCATTTAATAATACAGTCTAGAATTTTCCTGAGAGTTGAGATAAAGCTCAATAATCTGTGACTTCAAACACTTTCTAATATCTCTTCTTATAATCATAACAATAGCAAATACTTACACGGTAGTGACTCTGCATTGGGCTTTATTCTAACACGTACATAAACTCACTTAATCCTCATAGCAACCCTCGCATTGTGGAGGGACTGTGATCACCCTCATTTTACGACAGATGAGACAACTAAGGTGCAAAGGGGTTTATTTAATGCCCTGAAAGTCACGCAGCTACAAAGTAGTAAAGCCAAGATTTGAAGCCCGTGGTTCACTCCTTGGACAATTTGTCCCTCATTCTCAGTGATGCTCCCCACGATCAACAGCAGCATTCCTGATCACATCCGCACATGCTTAAGGTGTCTTGTCCCCAAACTCATATTTCATTATTTAAAAACCCATCTCAGACACGGTGGCTATAACTTCTAGGTGACGTTCTTTATCACATCTTCTTGAAAAACAATCTGTACTACTTTATTATATTTTTCTGCACTATTTTAAGGGCAGAAAATATAATGAAATATTTCAAGGCTGAGAAATCATGCACGGTGTTAAAGGTGCTACCGCTCTGACCAGGAATATCATACTAACTTCATGGCAGTTGAAATGTAGAGGCAGTCAGGGAACTCCCGTTAGCTGAATGAAGGAAATATTGGCTTGTCAGAGCTGATAACGTTTTACTGTTTTTAAACTAAGAGAATTGTCTTCTACGGAAATTCATATAGTAGCACTGGCTGGTAATGAATAAGATCTTCAATGAGCTTCGCAAAAGCAAGTCTAAAACATATATAGGTTTTGTTGTAGAACCTCTCATAAAACTCTAAACATAAATATATAATCGAGCATAATTAGGTAAAAAAATCCAAGTAACCTTCCCAAGGTCCAATATAATTAAGATTATATATGTTAACGAGTTGGGAGGTTTTTATTACTGTTGACATGGTAACTCTAAAAACCTGGCTTGGAGAAGGCAGAATACGAAATTATGAAAATTAAGGATCTTAATGTGTATTTTTGTCCACACATGGGAAGCTAAATATCATCTACATGGAAACCTATGGACAAAGCCAGGATTCTCCTCAAGATAACATTCTGAAGCAGCAATCAGTTGAGACCCCAAATTTCCTTATCTCCGGAATTCTTACAAGGTGCCTGTGTTAATAACAGAAGGTAGAATATACATACTGCTAGAAAGCATTCTGTAATAGGAACATGCTATGTATGGTTGCAAGAACTTGAATTACGTTAACATACTTAATTCTCACAGCCACCTCTCAAAGTAGGTATTGGTGTTACAGGTGAGATAACTAATACGTCTGTGGATATATTAGTGCATTTACACCAGGCTATTCCCGAGTAAGAAGCCAACCTGGGATTCAAACCTATGCCTCAGACTCCAAGTGTTTCACCATTAAAATACACTATCTTACAGCAAAAGGTGCCAACCTACTTGGAGTAATTCAGCACTACTACTAAAATGTAAAAGGTAGGTGGTCCCCTTTGTTCACTCTTAGGAATTTTTCTTACAGAAATCGACAGCCCATTCTGAAGGTTCAACGAAGCATTATTTGAATTTTTTTAAACATAAGACATAACCTAAGAGAGAGACAAGCAAATAAATGAAGGCACATACATACCATAAAATAATATACTGCCATCGCAAAGAAAATATGCACTGACACAGAAAGATGTCCATGAGAAAGTGATGAGGAAAAATAAGCAAGCTGAGCAGCAGGACGTATGGAAGAAGCATGTACTCAAATTCTGTGGTGTCCATACACACATATATACACCCACACCCACATCCTCACGTTAAAATATTCTAGCAGTTAACAATTATTACTCTGGAGAGTGGCAGAAAAGTGAAAGTTCAAGGAGGAAATGTACTTTTTTTATAGTTGCATATTTAGAAGCAGAAATTCCTTTCATAATCTTTAAATTGTATACTAATACAGTATGTCATTTATCTAATTTATGCCAATATTATATAATATAAAGTATATAACTTGTAAAACATATGTAATATATATAACATATACCTAATAAATAATTTAAAAATCAGTTCCAAATAAAATAAAAATGAATACTCAAACAACAACAAAAACCATTATATACCTTATACTGTAAAGCACAGTGGAGAAAACAAAATCTAAGTATATTGAATTTTTTCCAAAGCAAATATTACTCATCATTCAATCTGAGTCACGAAAATTCTTCAGTGTTACTCTCCCAGACTCATTTGGAATGACACAGCATCCAGATGTAGCTGCCAGAAGGAATTAGTTGCAAAATACATCTTGAGATAATTGTAGAAAATGACTTTGTTATATGGAATTATTTGATTCTGGCCATTTAAATGTTGAAGAATGACAAAGACAATGATGCTTGCTTTGTCACAGTTACCAGTAACCCTTTTCTCCTGACTGTAGTTACAAAACAACATCACCTCTTCAATAATTCATTGATTGAACAAATATTTACCAAGCACACACATACACCAAAATGAAACACAATAAAATGTGTCATCACCATCTCGAGAGACACTTATCCTCGGGTTTGCTATAGTTAGGGAGGGGAGGGTGGCTAACAGCTAATTTACTTAAAAATGGATTTAAAATAAAAGGAGAGAGACCAGGCCATATGCCTTTCATATTCATTCACAATGCTAATTTAGTCTATATAGAAATGACCCTTGCCTACCCTATTTCCAGTGGTGGTACTCTAATTCAGATTCTGTGGAAGTAGTGATAATCATAATGGTATTCCCTCCTTCCTTCCTTCCTTCTTTCCTCCCTCCCTCCCTCCCTTCCTTCCTTCCTTCCTTCTTTCCTCCCTTCCTCCCTTCCTTCCTTTGTCACTGCTTTAATTCTAGTACGTGGCACACAGAAGGCTCTTAAAAATGCCTACTGAATGAAAACCAGATGAACAAATGACAAGGAAGAATTGATGTACTGAATTTATTGTCTTGCGTATACAACTCTTTATTCTTTTCTTCTGAAAAATCTTTCCTACTTGGATTTAAATGAGAGCTGTCATATTCCTGTAGATACTTAATGATAGGGTGGTGGGATGGCAGAGATCAGGTACACAAGGAGGGCCAACCATTGATATTCCCCAAGATACATTACCTACAACTCAAGACAACAAACCTCGGTTCCATTCCACTATTAACCCAATGTGATGAGGGCCTGAGGTTTGCGAGAAGCCAAGGTTCTATCTATATGGAAGAAGCCAGGGTCAGAAAATAAGGCTTCTGTACAGAAACAGAGATGAGAGAGCCCTGGACACACTCATTCCCTCTTTTCAGACACTGGTGAAGACCTCTGTTCTCCTGTACCAATGTAGGTGTATACCAGTCGTCCAATAAATTCTTCTCACTGAGGTTAGAGTTGGATGTTAGTCACTGTTCATGACCAAATGTTCATGACCAATGTGTGTGTTACACTAACTAGTAAGCCCTTGGTTGGTTCCTTTCATAGGATATTTTTTAAAAGTACAAAATATGTTTCCAAGTCTGATGTTAATTTTTTATTCCTTTAGAAGATAAATAAGAGTATCTGTTGCTACAACAGATACTTCTTCATCACTGGCAACCCAAATTCTTAATGAAATAAAACTTGGGAACATGGAGTGTTTAGCCCTTTGTCAAATACACACTTTGAACCATCCAGAGACATAGTTAAAAAATTAAAACATTTGTATAAAATCAGGAACTCACCAAGCAAAGCTATACATAATTCTAGCAGTAAGAGGTCCTTATCTAGAACACAGACTTGGTGAGCAGTAACTAAAAGAATTTCTGGATCCCAGGCTTCATAAAAAGGGCCAACATTTTAAGAATATGAAGCAGGTATCCTAATATTTTTGCGATATGACCGAGAGGCCTCCTGAAGGCCAAAAGGCATATGTGATATGTGCATCCCTGTTTCTATGTGGAATCATGCAGAAAAATCTAGCTTAACTATTTATATGGAAAACCAAGTCAAAGATCTCCCACCAGACTTATGGTACTCAAGTAATGAAGACATAATTTAAATACCTGCATGAAGTTCTATGTAAACACATTTGTGGGACAACTACCTTTATATTCTACTTGATGTACTACCCACCTTAGTATTAGCCAAGTTTTCCAACCATCTCCATCCTACCTCCCTTTCTGTCCTGTTTCTTAAACTATGTGCTGGAGGAATAAAGGCCATATTTACCAGGGGACAAAGGAAATAGAACTGGTTTCAATCAGTCGATATTTGTTGATATGAAATATGGGCTGAGTATCTTTAAGGAGGTAATGGAGCATTAAAACTTACCTTTCCCAACAAAAGATTCTTTATGAAATCAGATAGTCCCTATTGATTCCTAGCCTTCCTCAATCCTGATTTTACCAGTTGTTTTCTGCACACTATTAGGCTGGGAGCTCATGATACTATAATACTACATTTAGATGTCAGAATGAGGAAAAACGATTAGCTCTGATGTGATCAAAATATTCCTTCGAAAGAAACATAAATAGGAATTACCTATTAACCAACTCTAAATTAGTGGTTACATGAAGTCTTACTTAGATTTCTCCCAGAGGTTGCCATTCAGCATTATTAAATTATGCCTGAAGATAAATTAGGCCAGATGTTTTTCGCTTAGATTCACTCAACTACAACAGGAGGCACTAGTCCCACAAGGAATCATATCCTCCTTGCAGAAGCTAGCTGCGGGAGAAGTGTTGAGAGTTCTATTAACTACTTTGACATTCAGCTTTTAAGAAATAACTAGGTCTGCCATCAGGTACAAAGAACATATAAGACAACAAACACTGGAATACTCTGTAGGTATCCTGGTGCAAAAGGAAAATAAACATAAAACACGTTATCTCCATACTACTGGCAATGAAAACAGGAAAATCAAAGTCTGTTTTGTGACCCTAGCAATTCAGAGGTGGCCTTGCATAAGATAATTATAATTAACATGCCCCCATGTAAAAGCCAAAAAAAAACCCTGAAGGAATACACTCTGAAAATCAGTGTTCCCTGCAGATAAATTATGTCTTAATGAACAATATAATTAAATATGTACAGGACTGTGTACTAACAACTCCATCCCTATTTGAGCATAAGATTGGTACAAGATCGGTAGAAAATTAGTAGGAATCTGGCTTTGAGTTTCTGCTTTAGAACATGGAACAGATATGGCTGCATACTGGTGAGCTGAAGGGCCGGACAAACATTGTGCATCTGGTTTTAAGATGCATATGGTCAACACATTCCTTGTGGTGTGAAAGTCCACAGGCTTTCACAACAAGTTTTCTTCATCCCCCCCCTTTTCCGACAAGAAGGAGTAGGGCTCAATGGGGAGTCTTTCAGCTGTCAGGGGTTTCTGTGCGCTGTATCTAGAGGAGAGTGGAAACCGGTGGGAAAGAGCCTGAGGGTGACTGAGCCCTCAATGGAAGGGAAATGTAGACAGGAATCTCTGAGACAGACCGGGAAATATAATCTTTTAGTGGGGGTGCTCCCTCTACCAGCCCTAAGCAAAAGAGAGAGAGAGAGAGAGAAAGAGGTGTTATTACAGTGTCTGCTTTCCTCTTCTCAATGGTGTAGAAATCTGGTCATACCTTTTCAATGAAGCACAATTTGTCTGGACTTGGAAACTTGAACTCATTTAAAATGTCCAGGTGCTCTTTTTCTATCTTTTCAACTATCTTGGAATTCAATTCTCTATTAACAATAATTGTTCTACTCCTTCTGGTTAGAAACTGTTCCCCCTCAGCAGACTGATAAAATGAAAAGTAATTATTTTATAAAGCAAAAATATGAACAGGATTATGTGAAGATAGAATACAGAAGAAATTTTCCTTGTAATGAAAATTCCCTATTATTTACTGGTTTAAAAATATCAAAGAGTACATACTAGAGAGGCTGATTTCACAAAGCAATTTCATGTAATGGAGAAGAAAAAAAGGACTTAACGTTCTTTGCCTCACTTACCTCTTAAAGCATGTAATTATGCATTTAGTGTCTCATAAACAGACGTAAAAGGTGCCCTGCAACAAAAACACCCATTTTGCTATGTGGGCTGGATCTGTCAGGATAGGCAGGGATATAAAACAAGAAGGAAGGAAGGAAGGAAGGAAGGAAGGGAGGGAGGGAGGAAGGGAGGGAGGGAGGAAGGGAGGAAGGAAGGAAGAAAGGAAAAAAACCCCACACCCCAAACCCTGAAATCTCAGTGGATTAAAACAAATGCTTATTTCTCACTCAACATTTCTATGTCCAACCAAGAACTGGGATGACTGAAATTCCATCTTGTCATCGGCTTCTGTGATCAACACAACCAAGCAAGAAATAAGGGCGATCAAACACTGGCCATGAGGGAGAAAACCACTCATATGGTTAATGCCTAACCTCAAGGGGGCAAAGAAGTGCAATCCTACCATTTGTTCCTAAGGAGGAAAAATGAAAGAACTGTGTAGCAGCCCACGGACTAACAAAATAGCCAGTCAACATTCATTAAAGACAGAGAAAGATTGTTTCAAATAACTTAGAAGACCATCTTTCCCCCCCCCCCCCGTAGACTCTATCCAATACAATTAAAGCTATATGAACACACAGAGAAAACTGTAACAAAACACTAAAGTTTATTAAAGTCCTATTGTTTGTTTCTTCATCATCTATTTTTCTGGATGACACCTTTCATGGCTTGGAGTTAGTTGCTTCCTTTCCTCAAGCTGCCTACCACTATCACCCAGCACCAAAGAGAACAAGATAAAATGTTATGAGAAAATGGAGCAGGAAGACTGGGTGGATTAAGAAAAAAAACTCGTTCTTCACAGCAGCTTTTAACAATGGGGAAAAAATGTATAACTTTCATGCATCTTGCATTTCCTACTATGAAACTGAGCTCAGTGAACAGTGAATTCTGAAGGGGAAAAAGAGGCAGTCATCAGAAGATTTTTTAAAATGAACTATCTGTATTTGTTCATCCCCCGGCCCAAACAGTCTTTCTTATTCGGTTACTGGAAGTTGGCTTGTGAAGATAGCACTAGCCAAAAAGTGATAAGATACACATATAAAAATTGGAGAAAGGATAAGAACAGGAGAAAATTTTTGCATTTGTTTATTAGTGTCTTTTGTTCTTCTCATTCCCTCATCAAAGATCTTGGTGGATTAAAGGTGTTCTTCTCTTTACACACAGTAGCATCTCTGCCTAGAGCCGATCCCACATAAACATTAACAGTACCATTATCTTCATCCAAACTGAGAAAGTCTGGCCAAATTTCCATAAGACTGGGGGGGGGGGAGGAGAAGGGGGAGCAAAGTAGGAAAAGGAATTTCCTGAAGTACTATCTTTGTTTCATTTAAGTTCTATAAGAAGAGAAATACCATTAGATGAATAAAGAAGTGACAGCAATAAGATTGTGATGTCCATATGATTCTACATGAAATAAGGAGTCACTGTACTGATCTTATCTCCCTATTCTGAGAAATAAATGAAAATTTACATTACCGAAAAGTCTGCTCTCTTTTGCTAAGCTCAGATCCTCCGAGTCATGGTCAAAACTAAACTGTAAAGGAAACTTGGCATTTAGTGGGTGAAAAAAAATATTTACTTACATCTAGAAAGTACCTGGAAGCTTCATCCAGAATTATGTATTTTGTGATTCAGATAGTGTTAAACTATGTTATAAATGTAATCTATAGACTATCTATATCTATAGGTATATCTATAGACTATTCATACTGAATGCCAAAACTGGTCTGTGAGGGAAAATAGAACAGAAACAGTCCATGGTAGTTTTTAGCCTCCAAATTACAAAAATAAATTTCAGAGGAAACAGACCAAAGAAATCTTTAGAACTTTTGCAATAGTTGCCTTGGCTTTAACATTTTTTAAGTATAAAATGAATACCATAAAAATAATACCAGGACAAATGAATGAAGATGTATCTACATCAATACACTCAAGGACCAGGGCCTCAAAGAGGAGCAGATGCAGATCTGAATCACTGCTCCACTACTTACTAGCTCAGCAAGTTAACTCACCCTCTCTGTAGTAATGGGAAGGGCATTTATAATTTGTTTTCCCAGCATACTTTCCATCTGCTTTTTATTGGTGCTTTTGTGCAATTTTCCTCTGCTCCATATGATCCTTGTGTGGCAATCAATCATGTTATCTGATCCTAACCATTGCTGGGAGGGAAGAGTCTATCAGCCAAGTAGGGCATGGTGAAGACTTCCCTGGGATGCATATTGAAATAATAATAATAATAATAATAATAATAATAATAATAATAATAAATTAATAATGAGAGAAAAAATGGATTCTTTTTATACTGCTGTGCTAAGCTTAGAGGAGGTAGGTCTGGAGTGCCAGTGACCACCTTCTCTTGCTCAAAACTGCTTGAACTCTGCGTGCAGTGTGAAGACAAGCAAAAACAAAGACAAAAGTGTAGAGAAGCAAATACTTTGATGACACTCTCTAAATGTATACATCCACTTAGAACTGAAGTCTACCCTTGGATTTCTCAATTATGTGAGCTTTTTTACTTGAACTAGTTTGAGTTAAATTCATTTCACTTTTAACTGAGAGAAATTCAACCAAAAAACATTCTAATACTAAATTTCTTCACTTAAAAATGTGGTTAATATTATAATGTGTCTTCTAGGTTTGCTCAAGATTAAACAATATAACAAGTTAGTGCAGCAAGAGGCATATAAGTACCCAATAGGTATTAGTTCTTACTAGCCATTATTGTTAATCAGTATTACTTTAGTAACAGCAATATTTTATGATAACTGACATACTAAGGCTAATTCTTTTGTTATACAAGACTCCGATACTCTTAAAAGGAGACTATGACACCAAGCTTATAAATATTTTACTTATATGTAAAAAGAAGGATATTTACTCTGCAAACATTTCCAATCTGCACTGTAAGCAATGTACTAGAAAATTCTTCTCTTTGTTTGGAAATCATAGCAAACCTTTATAAATCATCATTGTACCTTATTAAAATCAAATACAGAAGAAAGTTACTTTTAGTCTACTGAATTCCTACCACACTACGCAACTTTCAATTTATAGTGAAGTATCTCTTGGGCCCTAAGAGGTTTTTTTTTTTTTTTTAAAGTTAATTTCCCAAAGGTCAAGGTCCATATCTTATTACATTCCCAAGGCACCTAACATATTAATGACAGGAACTGAATATTTTCCAGTGCCATTAAGCACGATGACTATCAAATTATTATCCCAAAGTAGTAAAAGGTGCTAGTGAGCTGAAAGTAGACACAGGCTTTCAAAACCCATCAGCTGTCCAGTTGATTCTTGGGAAATCTGATCCCTTCTCTCCATTGTACAGTGCCAATTTAGCATGGCACAGAAATAAATCAAGGAGACATAAGTTTTATAGTCCTACAAATATGTTGCAAACTTTTAGACTTAGCTCTAACAGCTCCCCTGAACCCTCTTCGACTTCTTCACGTTATTCAACTATAATCAGCAACATCTTCAAATGAGGTAGTGCATTAGGCACTCAGGAAACAATTATAAACAAGTAAACAACTAATTATAATACATTGTCACAACTACAAAGTGCTTTCAGAATGTATAAAAGCTTCTCGAGGGAGACTGGAATCTGAAGAAAGCACAGGAATTTGCCAGATAAAAAGAAGAAGCGGGGGAGGGAGGATGTTACAAAGAGAAGAAACAATGTGAACAAAGTTAAGGGAAAGTATGATAAATTCAGAGATCTAACAGTACTTTTATTTGACCAGAGAAGACAATCAAGCAATGAAATTGGGTAAGTATGAACAAAACAAATCTATAAGACGTTCACACAAGTGGACCATACTCCTAAAACACAGGAAAACTAATAAAAGGTTTTTGAAAAAAATGGTATTTTTGTATATTCCCCATTTGCAACTCCAGACTCACTCTCTGCCTTCCTCCACCCAGCTCTGTGACTGAGCAGACTGACATCTATAAATTTTCTCAACAGAGATCCCCTGTTCTCTAGCTTCTGGATGGGGTCAGCCAACAGGAGCCCAAGTGGAGACCAGCAAATCGGCAGTAGAGGAGTCAGCACACTGATGGGACATGTCCCCCCTTGCAGGGGAGAGGCCTGCCAGTGGTGATATCCCACTGCCTCTGGTCACACTTTGGGTCAGGCACTGTTAAACAATCACAGCCCACATCACTGCAGCACCCACTCCCTACTCTTCTTGGCCCCTCAAGACTCAGGGGAGTGACAGCCTCTTGCCAGGGATACCCGTGATTTGCTTCACTAACTCTTGTTCTTTTCTTGCACTGCGCCCTAACTTTGCTTAATCACCCCTTTAAGATAATGCCATCTGTTTCCTACAGAAACTAAGTCAGCCTCAAATGGTACCATAAACCAGTTTCACCTTTAAAGAAGCAGTTATGGAGGCAATAAGAAGAACCTGCCAGTGGAGTCAAGTCTGTAGTCGGTGAAATCAGTTACAAGGTTCTTGCAGCCACTTAACAAGAAAAGGAAAACTACCAGGCACCAACCTTAACTGGCATCTTGTAATGTCAAAACTATACTAAGTACATTCTACACACTGCCGTATTTAAACATTCCAACCACTCTTTTATGTTATTTCCTTCTAGTACACAATGGAGAAATGTTAAATAATTTGCCCAAGGTCAAATACATAGTAAGTGGCAGAACTGAGACTCAAACATTATCTGCCTGATTTTTAGGCCTATCATTACTCTATATTCTTTTCCTAACCTATATATGCCAGTGTCAAAGTAAATTACAGTGGAAATGGATATAAGTGTAGGATGTAAGAATAAGGATTTGAAGATTTGAAGAAAAGGAGGTAGAACTGGTAGAACTCAGTGATTACTGGATAAAAGGGGAAAAATACAAAAAAAGGCATTCATGATGACAAGATTGTTTCTGTCTTGAACAACTGTGAAGATGGTGGTGGCTTTCTCTAAGAGATGAGAGGAAGAGCAGACTTGCTGGGAGCAGGAGGTGGGGAAGAAATGAGGCATTTGGTTTTAATCTTGCTGACTTCATCACTGCTATGAAGACGCAGATGGAGAGGTTTTCCCTATAGGACGAAGAGGCCACATACACCTTTTCATCAGTGCCTAACAATGAAGGTGTCGATATGGGAACCAGAGTCTGACAATTAAGTGCATCTACCTGTGATCTGAACCTTGAACCTGGGAAGCGTTGGCAGCAATGGCAGTGTCCTATGTCAACACTAAGTCACACTGGTGATTAGCGATTCCCATAGCAATCCCAACTAGATTATTCTTGCAGTGTGATGGTGTATCTGCTACCCAGCCTCTATTGATCTTTGCCTATTTTTCCAGCCTGGCTTTTGAATCCTTTAGAATGATTATATGAACTACTACAAAAAAATGCTTCTCTATTTAAGTTACCAAGACTTATTTTCTGATGCTTGCAACCCATAATTCTGACTGATAAAGCTAACACATTCATTGCTGTATCTTGTTCAGTATTAGGAAGATCCTTTTTGCATTGTTCTTAAATCACTTCCAAACCACAAGCTGAATATACTAAACTACTAGCTGTTGAGGGAATTCTCAGAAGATTTCAAAGAATTTATGGTCTGTTGGGGATGCAATGCAAAAATTAAGTTTCTGTACTACAACATGATTAAATATTTAAAACATAAAAAAGGATAATTAAATATACTCTAAAACACACACACACACACACACACACACACACACACACAAATATAAGAAAGCTATCCAAAAACACTTAAGAGAGCATAAAACTGCAGAACTTCAAGGATAAAGAGAACACATAAGAATTCTCAAACACAAACGCATATCACTTCTTAAAAAGTAACAAATTCACCACAGCCACAATATTACAATCACTGACACAAGAACATAATGAAGAAGCATTTCCAAAATATTCAGGGTAAAAAACTGTCAATTAAGACTTTTGTAACTAGCTAAATTATCACTCAAAGGTGAGAACAACATTGTATCTTTTAGTTTTCCCTATCAAGTTCTCCACTTTTATTTTAACAAAAGACGTGCTGAGGGGCACCTGAGTGGTTCAGTAGGTTAAGGGTCTGATTCTTGATTTTGGCTCAGGTCATGATCTCAGGTCCATGGGTTCACACCCCACATTGGACTCTGCACTGATGGTGCAGAGCCTGCCAGGGATTCTCTCTCTCTCTCTCTCTCTCTCTCTCTTCTCTCTCTGTCTCTCTCTCCCTTCCCCTTTCTCTCCTCCTCTCTCTCTGCTCCTCCCCACCCCCAAATAAATAAACATTTAAGTTTAAAAGGAAAAAAGATGTGCTGAGATTTTTTAAGAGATCTCTTTTTGAACTGTAGTCTACACATTTGGGGGATAATCTATCGAAAGGCTGCTCTTGGCCACTTTTGTACACCCAATCTGGACTGTGTTCATATTAAATTTAAGAGGATAGGAAGGATTTAGGGAGAAAGTATGAATGACAGGGAGAGAATGTAGCCATTTGCTCACAATTCTCTTTTGAAATTCTTATAACTTCATGGGAGTCTATAATTACTTCAAAATATTAAATTTTAATAAAAAATATTTCTAAGGGGTGGTCAAAATAAAAACATTTTAGATATATGAATACTTTAATGAACTGTTACAGGAAGCAATTTACAAAAAAAGGTAAAGTATGATGCAAAAACAGTTGAGCACAGATGTAGATAATATGTTGATAATTTACTACCTCCTGGTAAATTTAATTATCTCTGTTGTGTTTTAAAAGAATATAAAATAAATCTGTATAAGGCTGTAGAAATTGGAACATTTTTTGTGATGTAGAATGGACAGAAAATGTGAAATTCTTCCTGTTATGAGGAAAAGCAATCACAATTATTTCCAATATAGAAAAGGGCTTCCTATGATCTGTTGTTCTTTAACTTGAGGATAATTAGAAGAGTTTTTAAACAGAGGAATGACTCAGTAAGATCAGATCTACTAGAAAGAGAAATACAGCTTCTGTGAAATTTAAAACAAACAGATTAGAGACAAAATTAGTTGGAAGGTCAGGACTATGTAAAATTTAGTGAATGAAAAGAGGAAGAGCTAAGTGTGAGCTATAATTAAGACAGAATTTACCACTCCCTGCAGATACCACATGTTTAGGTACACATAGATAAGTTTCCCCCATCCCAGACAAGAATGCAGTCACATTTTTCTTTGTGTGCTGAATGCACACTTTTGTAGGAAGTATCTAATAAATGTCTGTACTGGATACATTTCACCTGAAATATCCAGAATATGTAATGATACACAAAGGATTTGTTAACGTATGTCCAAAATAGAGGAAAAGTTCAAGGATGAAGTCTTCATCATGAGAGAATTGCTACTGAGGCAGGTTAGATGGCCAAAGGAGAGAAGGAAAATGAAAACAAAAAGGAGGGGCGCCTGGGTGGCTCAGTAGGTTAAGTGTCTGACTTCGGCTCAGGTCATGGTCTCACGTTCATGGGTTTGAGCCCCGCATGGGGCTCTGTGCTGACAGCTACCTAAAGGGCAAACTAAGAGAAGGAGACCCTTCAGCAAGCAAGAGAAAGAATAGTGATGGAAAGAGAACAAGGAGAATATCAGAGAGGATTGCTGCAAAATGTCTTAATTTAACTTTTTTGGATTGCTTTAAAAGAGAATTAAACAGAAAGGATTTAGGAAAAGACAGCTCTGGTTGCAAGAATTTGAAGACATATTTTACCGTAAAGAGGTTTTCTTATAAATACTTCTAAAACATGAGTATCTGTTCTGTGTGCATGGGACGGGGGTCGGCAAGTTTAGGCTGGAAGGGGTGATTTGGTCTTTGTCCTGTTTCTGGCAAAGAACTCCCCAAACCTTGGAATTTCCTGTGTTGAGAATGATAAAAGTATCTTTCATTATGCTAATGAGGTGACTTCTGGAAAGCACCTAAGGATGGTGTCTGAGTGGCTATAGAGCCAACCATGTGATTAGAAGGTTAGAACTTTCAGACCTACCCTCTGACCTTGGGGAAGGGAAGAGGGGCTGGAGGTGGAATCTAGTGTCAATGGACAATGATTTAATCAATCACAGCTATGTACTGAAGCCTCCAGGAAAACCCAAAGGGGCAGAGACTGGAGGGCTTCTGGGTTGGTGAACCCATGGAGACTTTGGGAGAGTGGCTCATCTGAAGAAGCACGGAAGCCTCACGCTCTTTCCTCATATCTCAGTCTATACATTTCTTTCATCTGGCTGTTATAATAAACCAGTGACCTAGTAATTAAAATGTTTCTCTGAGTTCTATGAACTGTTCTAGCAAATTAATCTAACCTGAGGAAGAGGTCGTGAGAAGCTCTGATTTACAGCTAGTTATAAGTACAGGTAGCAATCTAGACTTGCAAATGGCCTCTGAAGTCCACGGAGAGGTCATTAGAACATCCAGTCTATGGCCAGTAGGTCAGTCCGAAACACAAATAACAACCGCCTGAACTTGTTCTTGACTTCTAAGGGGGTGGGAGACAAAGCTATATATATATATATAGGACTGAACTTAACCTGTTGAATCTGATGCTGTCTCTGGATAGATAATGCCAGAGATGAGTTGAATACTCAGATACCCTGCTGGTGTCTGAGAACTGGTTATTGTATGTGTGGGGACCCCTTCTCTCACTGGAATTGACTCTGAGAGCAATTAAAGAGCATCATACAGACCGTCATCCTGATGGTCCAGACAACTTAGTTCTTCAGCCTTGTCAACAAGGTCTTGATTAGGAGCACCTGGTTAGCTCAGTCAGTTAAACGTCTGACTTTGGCTTAGGTGACTCTCACAGTTCATGAGTCCTAGCTCTGTGTTGGGCTCCATGCTGACAGCTCAGAGCCTGGAGCCTGCTTTCTATTCTGCCCCCTCACACACACTCATTCTCTGCCCCCCCTCCACACTCATTCTGCCTCTCTCAAAAATAAATAAGCATTAAAATTTTTTAAAAGGTCTTGATATATGTACAAATTATATATGCATCGCTTACCTTTGACATTAAAAAGGAACTAAGAATAACCAACAGCTTCACTATATCATGCATTCTCTATGACTGATATGGAAAATAAGCCCAAAGATCCTACCACAATTTCTAACTCCTTGAAAGTTTAAAATAGATTCTAATACCTTGTAGTTAACAAAATCCTTGAAATGTCATCTGTGTTCTGAATAAGATGAAGAGGGTCCATCCTATGCCCTCCCTTGAGTCATAAATAATATATTCAGAAATCAACCGTGTAACTGAAGTAGAACTGTCAAAAGATAACATTTACGGAATTCTTTTAAATATCATTACAGTTTTTCATGGACTAACTTACGCTAAAGACACGCAAAATAAGCCCATGATAAATAACTACCGTAAAATAAATTATACATCTATATCCCTAGAAAACATTTTTACAAGTTCTAAGTGTGTCCACTTAGATTGCACTGCCTTGGAAGATACCTGAGGTTCTAAAAGTTCCACCAAAGGCTAAGATCTTGGATGTCATTTAAGTTATACATTGCAGCTATTAGAGCCAAAGTTCTGACAAGCCCTTGGGCTATAACCCCAGGGCACGCATTTGCCTTAAAACACAGAAGAATGTGTCAGAGGGCTATATGTCAATCAACCAGGAGAAGTGCCTATTCCCAATTTAATGTTGTCAGTTGCTGACATTAAAACCAGCAACAGTTAATTGTTACCCCTTCAAGTGGGAATATTGAGAAGAGAGGTAGGGTCTAAGTTCAGGCCGATAAAGCTGTTAATTGCTACCCTTTTATGTAGATTTGTTTAATAATGAAAACAATGTGGCTAATCATATAATGTTTCTATTTGTTCCCCAAGGGCTCTTCAGGGAAAGTTTCAATCCAGCCTAGATTTCCACAGCTACCAACTGTGCAGGAACAAAAGCCGAACAATCAAGGCATTCCGTGCTGGCAAACAGCTGAAAGTGGTTCTATACAGATGCCCCTCCTCCTTGCCCTATCAGGAAGGAGTGAGGATCTGCCTTGCAGGAGGGGTGCTGGGAGGATTTTAAACGATAAATTAATGATAATAATAATTTCATGCAGATTTTTTAATGAAAAGGAAAGAGAGAGAAAGAAAAGTAAAGAGGCGATCTGAAAAGCAGGACGTTAAGTCTCACGTAGGCTTGGATCTGCCCTAGGTCTCCAAGAACCAAATCAGTTAAATTCCGACATCACTTAAAGTTGCTGGGTTAATTTTAACAAATCAGATAGACACAGCACAGATTTTTTTTTTTTTAATCCTGTGCCAGCCTTGCTCCTTACAGACAGGGTGATAATATTGGCATATCATTAAACCACATATTTGGAGACTGAGTTACGGAAATAACTCCAGCTACCTCCTGATGTTTTCTACACACAGAATGCATATTACTCACTGACGTTTACTTTGTGTCATTTGGCAAAGGCGATGGGACAGGATAAAGTTGTGTTATTTAAAATAAAGTATTTCTAACATCAATTTTGATTTCGGAGTCTATTACCAAATAACGGAAGCATTCAGCGACATTCACAGACCACTGGTGTCCCCTCTCTGTACAAGAGACATTCTTTCTGTTTTGAAAAAAAAAATATCCTATTTCTATTAGCACCTACCCCACCAGCCCCATGCGACAACTTAGAAGGTCCAACTGTTTTATAATCACTTGCAAATCCTCCTACCACCACCCACCCAATCTGGTCACAATGTAATTTTCACCTTTATTGAGGTGCCTATCCTCTTAAGGCTTCAGATATTTCTGGACTTGTCTGCATGTTGCCTCCTGAACCCATCATCTGGCCTGGCACCGCACCTTTGCGCTCTTGCAAAGCTCTCTTCCTAGAATGAGCTGCTCTCGTGACCTGTTCAATCTTACTTATACTTCAAGGACAAGCCAAATTTCACCTAATCCGTAAGCCTTCTACAGTCATCTCGTACCACAGGGCTTCTCCCTTCTGTAAATCTGTAAATGAGCACCGGCTTGATCATTCACGTGACACCTATGGACGGTGTCTGCTCAGCCTTCCTCCAGGGCTCCTTGTCTCCTCTACTGAACTCAACACTCCTTGAGGATGTATCTCCATACCCTCCCCAGCATTTGTGCTGTATACAGAGAAACCCTCAAAATGGTGAGGGGCCGTACCGCACATTTCCAATGCATTTCAGTGAAAGTTGACACTATTACGTAATTAAACATTAAATTTCATTACTCTATAAGTTCACTTTTCGGTGGTGAAGTTCCTTACAGGTATGACTCTACAAGTCTAAAAGCTATAGCACGTCAAGAGTCCATTTCTGACATCGAAGGAATCATCTGCTACCAAAGAATTTCTCAAAGAGAAAAACTTAAGAAACAATTCTTAAAATTCCCTTTCATATCAGCAGGAAGTAAAAACTTAACAACCTAAACATTAAGCCCAAGTTCACATTTCCCATTTATTTCAAACACATTTTTCCCAGCTTGAAACCCAAAACAGGCAGAGAGGCTGCTAAACTCTTTTCCATCTTTCAGACTGCAAAATGAAAATTTAGGTCCCACATCTGAGAGAAGAGATGACGAGATGCAGACATAGAGAGATGATGTTACGTGTGCGGATCACAGACAACAGCCGAATCAAACCAACTGAAATGTAAGCGAATGAAGATAAAACTCCATTTGCCAAATACGTTAGCCAGGCCCATAAGCCAATGAGCACTGTCACAATTATGCTCCTGTGCACCTTTGGGGCTTACCTCAGATCACAAGTCAAAATGTTCTCAACTGTGAAGGCCTGGTCATAACCTGAAATCTAAGCACCAGTAACACAGTGAGAAAATGGCAAAAGCAGTACCATTGCTCTCTCCTCCATTCCCATGTTCATCATTCCTGAATAATTATATTTATTTCTAAAATACAAAGACAAAAGACAAGGCAACCAGTAAGTTAACAATTATGAACTGTTTTCTATTTTAACAGCTACCAATGCCATTTGGCTTTATTTCACAGAAAACTTAAGAGTTTATTTAGCATATAATGCATTATGCAAAAGAATCTTCTCTGTGCAAAAGAGTCACACAGATTTCCTTTAACTAATAACCCTTCACTTAATTTTTAATAGAATATGGTTTATAAAATTTCAATTTACTTAAAATCATCAGTAACTCTGCTATGGCATAAAGAGATATGTGTCTGTTTTCTCCCAACAATGAGGCAAATTTGCCATTAATTTTTTCCCCCAAAGGTCACCTTGAACTACAAAAGAAAAAGAAAAAAAAGAAAAAGAAAAAATAAACCCTACTAATAGTCATTATCTTTGCGAATGTACCTAAACTACAAGCAAATAAATCAGCCATATTACCCAGCAAAAAGCTACTGAAGATTGTTAAGATTTATTTGCAGGTGCCAGTGAGACTAAACAAAGATTGTAAGGAATGAAACAAACAGAAGAAACTCAGGGAACAAATTAATACATTGAATCATTATCTTACCAGCAGCATTCCCCATAGAACAAAGTGATGAAACTATCAAAAAGCACTTCTCAAAGCAACAACATTTTCGCATGTCAAAAAAAAAAAGAATTAACCTAGAATAAATATATAAATAACAGTATGTTCTGTGTTAAGCCAGTAACAAAGAAACCCCTTAGTGCAGTAAAACAAAGTCTTGTCAAATCCCCATTTTTTACAAAGAAGCATGAAGATCCTTTCACAATGGTTTAAACTGTATTTATAGTAACGAAGTGAAGACTTGAGATAAAAGTCAAAAGGATTAAAGTCAAAGCCCCAGCTCGACATGAGTTATGGTTTTGATTTTTATTCTTATTGTGGTCTACAAATATTAAGACAGAAGATACTTCCATGTGATTGTGGGATCCTCTGAGACTCTATAACCTTAGAAGAGCAGATAAAACGAATGAAAATGCATCTGGTTTAGGAGCAGCCTCCATATTAAATGGCAATGCGCAAAGTAACAACCACAACTGCAGAAGGCTGAGGGGGAGTGGGAGAGGCTGAAGGCTGAAATTTCTGCAATTGATGCAGGGCAGGGGGAAAAAAAAATGAAAGAAAGAAAGAAAAGAAAACAAGCAAGAAAAAGATGTGCTATTACTGTTTTAAAATGGCAGCCTGTTAATAATCACATTCCTGAAAATACAGAAAAATTATACTACCATTTCTTCTTTCCTAAGCAAAGCGAGCTCACCACATACACGTTACACACTTCTGCTAGAAAACTGGGAGGGCTTGATAGCTGCATCTCTATCTACAGCAAAATCCCTGGAGTTGCCACTCAGAGTTTGCAGATTCACAGACCATATACTTTTCTCACAAAAAAAAGAAAATAAAAATTCTGCTGTTGACTGGAAGTTCTTACTCTACAGAGAACCGTTCTTCTTCCACGAATTTTTTTTTCTTAAAAATGAATGCAAAGCTACATTTAAACATAAGCTTTTGGTCACAGTTCAAAAAATGTATTTTGCATCTCCTCTCCCCTGATACTCTTTCAAGATAATCTCTCTCTCACACACACACTCCAGTAGGAGATGTATATTATGTAATGTGTGATTGGATGGTTATTCTTAATATCAATCTGGATGCTCTCTCCTTTCAGTTCATATATTGCAAGAACCACATGCATATTTTCCACTCATCCCTAGTCTATACTTTTAAAATCAGACACCTGGTTTAATACTTGCTGTCTCGAGAAAAGGCTAAAAGTCCTTCATAAAGCAATCAGACCAGAATCATCAGGAGTAGAGTAAAATATGTAAAGATCGTATTTTTAATCTCAGAAATGGCCCCCAAAAGGCATTAGTTTTTAGTTGAGTGTAAATTAATACTATAAGAGCAAAAACAATTTTCACGCAAGTTTTAAGAGTTTAAGTCTATACGTATTCATAAATCATAAAGGAAATATTAAAAAGTCACAATTGCACAAATGGATCCTTTTCTGTTTTATTCACAAAGTAAGCTAAGAAATACCATAAGTCACAATTACAAATCACAAATTTCTGAGAAAGATATTTCCAGTACAATTACTTGCTATTTCATTCAATATTTTATTTCAACTGTCACATTTTGAATACATACACATTTGTGCAACTACCAGGGGAAAAATAACTTGAACCAAATTGAAAAATTACCATAACTACTAGTTCAATATGTCTAGTTAAAATAGAGACATCTGGTCTATCATTAATTCTTTTGTGTCGATGACTCCTAGTGTGTCTTTTCCCATCAATGAACTTTGCAAGAGGAAAGGGAACTTTTAACAAAAAGCTGTGACTCAGAAATCCATCTGAAGATTTATCAATACAGACCTAATATGATTAGATCAAATAAAGCACAGTACTTTCAGGAACAGTAACAAATACTGTCGAATACAAATAGTTAGCTTTAAAATTCCATCAATGTTATTTATTAAGTAATTCTCTGCAAGCAGATATAGGTAATTCATGAATCATTATTTTAAAATATTTATAAGTCAACTCTTTTCGCTTGTTTAAAACACATACACTGAAGCTCTATAATAATACTTGATTGCCACTCCAAGGAAACTGAATAATGCATTTTTAGAAGCCCTGCACACCCCCACACAATTCTGAATTAATGGCTGAGTAAACAATAAGTAATGTACTATGCTCTAGCAAAAATTCAGTGATAACATCAATCTGGCATCTACTTAACACATACTGCTTACTTTTCACATATTCCTCACAGAGAAGTTTCCTTTCCCAGATACAGTTCATTAGAGAATGACTATCACCTGCCCATTCATCCAGAGACAGTGATTTAGTAATTAACACAATCCCAGATAAGGGGAGAAATCATAACACACACTACTACAAATTAAGAGATGAGGTAAAGGGGCCTAGCCACTTCAGCTTCCAATAACTGGAGTGCAATTAAAAAGGACTTTTGTCACTTCTTCCTAGGCTAATAGGGTCAATTATTTAAAACCCCTTGCTCCAATTCAGAGACATACCAGTAAGGCCCTTCAACCAAACTCAGATAATTACTTTTGACAAATGTTCTCCTTGAGCATGATGTAGTTACTCAAATGCTTTAAAAAATAAAACAAACAACAACAACAACAAAAACCCAAAACCAACCCGCAGTCATAGTAAAACAATCTTTACAAAGTCAACCCAATAACATGTTCTGTGGTCTCCTCCCCGGCCATCCCCCATACTGCATGGTCTGCCTTCTTTCCTCTAATTTAAAAAAGATAGTAAGTTGCTAAGTAAATATTTAATTTATGCAGCCGAAACCCTGAAAGGCTGAGCTTCACATGCAATGCCTTGCATTCCCGTGAAGCACACGGTACAGAAATATCCTTTTTTAAAAATCCGTTTACAGCTGTCCTTTAAAAGAAGAAAAAGGAGAGAGAGGGAGAGAGGGAGAAAGAAAAGAAACCCACACATACACATGCATCAAACCAAAGACGCCGACGCCCCTCTGCCAACCAGCATTTCTATAGAGACATTCTTTCGATGATTAAAACGTAAGCTCCGAAAGGTTAAAGAAAAACAGCCAAGTAACACCGCCCAGGAAGCCAGCATTAAAACACACCTAGCTGTACACTCTTAATAACCTCCCACTACAAATGACACTGACCCAACTTCACCAAACACACACACGCCCCGAAACACACACTCACAAATTGCACACACGTGCACAGAATGTACACACAAACATCGAGCAGAACACAATACCTACAAAACACAAACGAACTTGATCCACACAAAACATGCACGTATCAATGTGCATACATAATGCACACGACACGGCACACAGACACGCACGACCTGGCCCACATGCACACGCCCCACAAGTCCGTGTCGGACACACACCGTGCATGCACGTGTAAAATGTATGAACTCACAAACGCCGAACATACACACAGACCGTGCACAGAGAGTTATTGATGAAATTCCGGAAGGTGGAGGGGCCGGGAGGGAGTGGTAATTGCCACACAAAGGTCTCCGGAGCGGCAGAGAGGGAAGTCGAGCGGGCCGAGCGCTCGGAAATTCACCCGAAGCGAAGGCACAGCCGAGCCCCGAGAGCGAAGTACCGGGAGAAGTGTCCCGGGCGGTCCCGGGCGCGGCGGGCGCGGGGCTCCCCGAGATAATCGCTGCGCCCCTCCGCGCGCGCACGCACACACACAGGGGCCCCTGGGCGAGCCCACTCCCGCAGAATAACAAAGAGCAGGAGCCCGGCGAGCGGGCGGCGGCTCGGTCTGGAAGTGGCCGT
>NC_043713.1:38016430-38038167 GCF_006229205.1 Suricata suricatta
GGGGCGGCGCCGGCCGGGCTCGCTCGTGCGAGTCTCGCGCTGCGCCGCCGCCGCGGCCGCCGCGGTGACAGCTCCGGGGATGCTCCGCTCGGCCCCGCTCACAACAATACACTCTGACGTCACGGGGAATGGCGACGCGGCCGCACACTCGCCGCGCTCACACTCGCCGCGCTCACACTCGCCCTCTCGTGCGCGCACACCCGCGCACACTCGCCGCGCGCCCCCCACTCTAGCCACGCCCTGAAACCCTCGCGAGACCCCTCTCCTTCCAGCCCAGCCCCCAGATCCACGGGGCGCTGCCCGCTGGGTGCAGGCTGTGCCCCGGGCCCGCTAGGGCGGAAAACCGGGGACACGATAGCCTTTGGAACTTGTGTACGAGTCCGCTCCGCAACTCGAGGCTTCTGTCCTGTGCGCTCACACGCACACACACACACACATACACACACTTCTCTCTCTCTCTCTCTCTCACACCCACACACACACTTCTCTCTCTCTCTCTCTCTCTCTCTCTCTCTCTCTCTCTCTCTCTCTCTCTCACACACACACACACACACACACACACACACTCACTCCGCACTACTTCCCTCTGCTGGACTCTTTTAACCCTTTTCTGCTTTTGGCTGGATGGACTCCCAGAGCCTTGCTGAACGGGTACAAAGCCAGCCTCTTAACAGAACTAATATTGAACGTGCAACTTGACTCAACATTAGCCATCTGCATCATCTTAAACAATGCAAGACCAACGCGATGTGGCTGTGGGTCAGTGCCATGCTGTGACTTAGCGCCAATTATTTTTAAATATCGTACGGTCATCATTCCATAGCGTAAAACGCGATGCATATGTAAACAACTGCACAGCTAACGCTTGCGTATTTTTTAAATTATTTATAATTGCTGGGTTTGAGATGCATGAAGAGTTGGATTGTTAACTTTGTTAGCGAACTACAAACTGTTATGTTAAGACTTGAAAGTTTATTATAACCTTTCCAACTTCTTAGACCGCTGGTAAATTGTTTATGTCAAGCAAGTTATTGTGAAGCAAAGGAAAGAAGGGGCCCTATGACCTACACATTAATTTTGTGTGTATTTATCTTAAGTATCTAAAAAACAAAGAGGGCACTCATACTGGATTATTTATGTAAGGTTATTTCCTAAATGTGATAATAATGGTATGTAAATAGTACTTGAAGTTTTTTCACATACATTATCTCATTTGACCCTTTCAAAGGAAGGCGCTCAAATATATTTTTTTATGTCTACTGCACAAATGAGGAAATGAAACTTAAAAACATTACATTGCATGTGAGGTCTCTTGCTTAGTTTTATGAACCGAACACAAATCTTTTGACCCTTTTCGCTGTTGTTTCTATTACTCTAAACTGCAATACTTAACAATAAACACTCCTAACTAGAAATGAACATCTACGTCTACTGGAGAGATATATGCCTAAGAATGAGAAGGATACTAGGAAGGTGATTCCTTTGAGAATAGTGTCCAATGACTGAAGTAATGGAAATGTTCAATTACTAAAAATTAAGCAGAGGCAGTTCACAATCATAAAGAGCTGATTATGTTAATTCTTTTAAAATATTTACTTTATTTATTCATTATAATAAAAAGTGATGCATCCGTTGAAGGAAACATATTAAAATTATCTCCAGTTTCCTACTTTCTTTCTTTTTTTAAATGGATTTAGAGAACACGCTGAAGTCTTCCCTAGGGGAAAAATTTACCCATGCAATTTGCATAACTCTATCCAGGTGTATCATATTTTTACTTTACATTTCAAATCTATTAAATTTGAATCACATTCACATCTGCTTTCATTTTCAGCAATTCTCTTTATAACTAAAGCAATTGATATATTTCAAAGCATTCTCATTCTAATGTTTTCTCTTCTATTCAGAAACACCTATTTTAAGCGATCAGACCATAACATATTATTTGTTATTTTCTGTGAAATTGTGCTTAATAGGAAGTTTTGGAGCCAGCTAAAGGAAAACATACTTCTTTACTTGCTTTGCAGTAACTCATTATTCTTTAATAAGCAAGTCTGGTTATTACAGAAGAGAACATATCTCACCCCACCTAAGCGATGTTAATCGAGTATACATTAAAAAACAAAACAGAAATGCTGTTATTCGTGCATCCATTCTTTGACAGTGAGCCAAGTATAAATAATCAGTATTCTGAAGACTCTTAGAGTCTATCTCTACTCTTGGATACTTGAGTATAAATCGTCTGTAGTAGGTATGTCTACTTAAAGACTTGTGTTCTATGCCAAAACAATATATTGCACAGAGCTCCCACTGCCAAGAAGTTGTGGCTGTTTTTATATTCTTTTCTTCTACATTTACATATGCACATCAAGCCAGACTTTTCCTTATGACAACCTCCCAATAAATATAGTGAAAGAAAGGAATTTATGAATCAATTACAGTTCTGTTATAGTTTAGTAAATGATGAGTATCTTTTTAACAGGTAGAAAATAATGAATGTCACAAATGTACGAGTAAAATTATGTGAAAATTAAGAAAAATAACTCTCCGCCGTGGAGATTAAAGAAGGCTTTCAGAAAGAGCTGTCCTTCAGAATGGAATTTGAAAGATGGGAAGGATTTGAACATTCAGATCTGTAGGCCAGGAGAGGAGCTTTTCCAGATAAAGTGCAGTAAAAGTCAGGACAATTTAGAACTAGAAAAATGCTCAAATGGATAGATGACATCTACCAAGGGCTGCTGGCATTCATTTCAATTTCATATAAGACCACTTGTATTTCAAGAACCCTTCCTTAAAATGAGGAGGAGTAACTCAAAAAGCAGAGGTTCCAGTGAAACTGCCCTATAAATTCATCCCTTTCTGAGCTCTCCATCCAATTAGACAGAATAGGAAGAGTTCCAAAGTTCATTTGGCAGGTAACAGCTCCTTCTCTGCATTACCCTGCTTTCTTTATTCCTGTTCCTGCTTTTAGGTTCAAAATGGGACAATTCAAACGCCCGTTCTACACGTCTACCTTCATCAATCCCAGCAGACCTTTTCATTTCCAGGAATGTTATTTTGTTTTATATTACCGGATGTGTAACAATTGACAATAGCAACCAAACCCAAAGAGTAATAAATATCCATTTATATAAGACAAAATAGAGGTGACGGTGTGCTGGACAAGGGTTGACGGTCACATGAGACTCGAATACTAAAAGAAGAGACACCTAAGAATTTGGGGATAGACGTGTCATGACTGGGCTCTCAGGAAATACAGGTTTTACCATGAATCCTCATCAAAGTGTTAACCAAATATGGGAGAGTTTAGGTGTGTTGCAGTCAGGAATAAGAGACAGGGATTGCTTTCATTGCCACCCCACACACCCACTGCATGTGGAAGTCTAGAATTAATGGAAATCTCTTCCACTCTAACCTCCCCCCAAGACTCCCCTGCCCCACATGCCAGCCAGCAGCATAAGACAGAGCAGAAGGAGGGGTGGGAAAGAAATAATAAAAGTTGAGAGGAGAGAATGGAGGCAAAGGTTGCCAGGGGGATGGAAAAGGTCTTCAGGGGTCTTGATCACCACGTAACCTGAGTTTTCTTTCTGAAATATATTTCTTATGTATAAGCTGACAATCTCTGAATTCTTCAGATAGGAACATTTAATAAACTTATTTTTCCTAAACATCTTTTGTTAATCATCAATTAGGATCTTACTTGTCTGGAAAGTCCATGAAGGTGGATACCTTGCCTACTTTGTCTGTAACCCAATTCATTGAATTTCCAGAATGAAACAAATTACTTGTCATTTACTGGCTAAAAAAAAAAAAAAATGATTGGAAATTTAGTAAATTTATCGCTTTTATTGTAAATTCAAGTCCAGTCAATCAAGATCTATTTCTTTTCCTTATCATAACAAAATGTTTTCTTTTTCTGTCCCTCTCCTATATTTCATGGAGCAGTTCAGGAGTGATACAAAGTGTGGTGAAATGAAGCCAAATATCAGCATTATTAATTACGTATAGTCAGATATTACTGAATGGAGCTCCTGAGGGCTAATGAATTATGACCTTGTTTCTGTTATTCTAATCCTGCATATGCGATGTAATGTACTTTTTAAGTCTCTGAATATATTCATTTGAAGTCAGTTTATACTATGAATATAAACATAAGACGCACTCCAGGACCATGCAGAAGTGTTTTAACACTATTATCTGAGACTAATTTTACCAAAACTTATGACCGTTCTTCCACTAGGAAATAAGTGGATTAACTGTGATTATTTTATTTTTTACTCAAAATCTACGATACTTCAATATGCTGAGATTTTAGTGCACTATAATTCTATACATGTAGCTAAAAAGAAAACACTTGTGACTTTTCTTCAAAAATTTTCTGTAGCTGATTTTATTTGGATTCTCAATGCATATAATTTTCTTTTATAGTTGATTAGAACTATTTTGACACTCATTTTAAGTGCTCTGGTCAATCTGTATTATTATTACATCTCATCACACTGATTAAAAAATAAACAGTTTCATGTTACATGTGGAGATTTAGGCCTTCTTAAATCTGAGGAGAAGTAGAATAAAGTGGCTCAAGTATTTTCGTAGTTTTCTTCTTTTTCACTTAAATTGCTCTTTTTTTCTGCTTTATCTACTACTTTGTGAAATCACACACTCTGCTTCTGAGTGGAGCCCTTCATTCAAGAACTTACCTTTTCCCCCTTTAAACCCTTAATTAGGCATAGAGAACACAGTCTGATTTATGGCCTAGTGTTTAACAGGACTCAGCTTAATCCATTACACAAAGAGGGATATACATATTCCCCAACAGCACCACTCATTAGTTTATACAAAATGAAAAAACACTTAGGAAATGTAAATAAAGCTTTGCTTGATACTATCTTCTTATGCATATGTAACGTGATCCGAATATCAACATTACAGTCTAACAGCTTTTTGCTTATTTTCAAAACTACAAATTAGATTTCTCTAGGTAAACTCTAATTCAATCCCACATTCAGTGGATAAGAAGGAAAATTACATGCTGCTAAATTCATCTTTGTGTGGAAAGAATGCTCTTAGTTCACAAAGGAAAAGACTAGAATTCTGATTACAACTGTTGTCTCAGACTCAGTAATTCACAGGAACCTTGGCCATGTTACTGATATTCTGCTTGCCTCAGTTTCCATGTTTACCAAAGGGTGGCTTTTGTGGTTGAGACACCCAAAAAAGACCTTTGGAGGAATCACTAACAAGTAATTTCTTCCAATAATTTTTCACCTACTGCTATTGGAAGTTGTACAATAAGGCATATTAAGTATATACCATAGGTATTAATCTAGTAACGGAACTTCCTCTTCATTTGTGCCTAGCGCCAAAAACTCAAAGGAAGATATAAGGTCATTCCACAACTTTTACAAGGATGGAGTGGAGTGGTAGGGAGATAGAGTTCCCTTTGTAACTGAAGAATTCTTATTGCTTTCTCGTTGAGTTTTATTGCAGGGGACACGGCTGATCATCGTAGCCAACACACTTCCAGTAACCATGGGGTGACATGATTGATTAGCTAAATAGCAGGAATAACTGGAAGATCTCTTAGGAGCCCATTGTAGCCAAGGAAATGCCATCCAATTGTCCCCTGGTTTATGTGATGAGAGAAAAGAAGTTGCGGGGGAAGGGGTTGTGCAGAAATTGCCACCTCCACTCAGAGTCTCACCTAGCAGTGAGGAAATGCAGCAGAATGGTATTTCAGAAGACGGAACAATGACCCTGCAGTGTCTGAAATCTGTCCAGGATTTTCATTGCCCCAGTGATGCTTGGCATGGGGGTGGAGCGAGACATATTGGCCTTCTGTGTGAGAATAGAGAGATCCAGAAAAAGAGATTCTTGTTCACCCACTCCCCCTGACTTTCTACCACTCTATCACATGTAGGCAAGGTATCCCCAAGGAAAAGGATCAAAGACAGTTATGACATTTAGATGTCAAAATAATGAATCATGCATTTGAACAATATCTGGATTAAGTTGCTGGTAAGAACTTTGATCAATGCGCATTTTTTAGCAGAAAATTCTCTTCTCTGGAGACTCCGCTCCTTTTTAGACCAAGAGGTGATTAACTCTGTAGTAAAAATCCAAAATGTCTAGATCACAACTCTTCTGCCTAACCCATAATCATTTATTTAATTTCCATTTCATAAAACTAATTCCTTCTCCCTTTCTATTTGTGGGCTTATTACTGCGTTCTTTAAACAGTTGAGGAGTGTTTTGCTCTTGTAAAAAATGTTTTTAAGTCTTTTTATTTCTGTTCTCTCTTTTTTTTTACTTGAGGTATAATTAACATATAATTAAATGCATACCTCTCAAGTGTTTTAATGACTTTTGATAATTGTATACACCTCAGTAACTATCATTTACAGCAAATGCAGAACATTTCCATCACCTCCAGAATGTTTCCTTATGCTATTTCCAGTCATTCCTCACACCTCAGAGAAACAACCACTTTCAGACTCCAGTTACCACAGATGAGTTTGGCCTGCTAATAGACTGTTAATATTTACCCCTGCCCGTAACTTGTCTATTCATTTTTGTAATGGTGTCTGGTATTTAATGAGGCACAATTCCTGATTTGTTTCTTTTAAAGATTAGGGCTTTTGAATTTTCTCCAAGAAATCTTTGCCTACCCCAGCTTAAAGAAGATATTCTTCTATTTTTATTCCCAAGTTTTGATATTTTCTATATTTTCAGAAATCATATTTAATTTTATTTGGGAGCTATCTTCTGATGATAGAAATAAAATTGGGTTTCGAATTTGATCTCACAATCTGTCACCTTGCTAAATTCACTTACTAGTGTTAGCATAGATTCAAGGAAAGTTTCTATGTCCATAATTATGTTGTTTATAAATAACAGAAATTATACTGCTTTTCTGATTTAATGCATTTTATTTTTTTCTTGCTTTCTGTAGTATATGCAAAGCTATTAATTCGCTCTACTGTTTCTCTTAATTCCATTTTAATAAAATTTTATCGATGTTATTGAGGTATAATTTACACACCACAAAGTTACCCAGTGTAACTATAGATTGATGTTTCTATTTTTGTAAATTTATATGGCTGTGCAACTATAACCTTAACCTAATTTTAGAAACTTTTAATCACCCTCTAAAAGTACCCTCATGCCCAGATGAAGTCCAACCCTGCTCCCGCCTCTAGGGCATATGACACAATGTGCTGTCTTTAATTGTCTCTCTTCTCTCACTGAGCATAATCTAGTTTACATGTGTCCATTTTGTTGCATGTGTCAGAACTTTAATTTCTACATAGTATTCCACTGCATGGACATACATTTTTGTTTGTCCATTCACCAGTTAAAAGACATCTGGAATGTTTCCAGTTTTGACTATTATAAATAATACTCCTATGAATATTTGTATGCAAATCTTTATGTGGACATGCATTTTCATTTTTCTTTATAAACATGTAGAATTGCTGTATCTTATCATAAGTATATGTTTTTAAATTGCTGTATCTTACATTAGATATATGCTTATGTTTTTAAGAAACTGCCAAATCAGTTTCCAAAGTGGCACTATATTCTTTAATGAAATGAACATATAAATATTTTTCCCATTTGCATTATATCACTTATGTTATTATTGAGTTTTAAGAGTTCTTCATATACTCAGGGGGCCTGGGTGACTAAGTCGATTAAATGTCCGATTTCAGCTCAGGTCATAATCTCACTGTTTGTGAGTTCAATTCCTGCATTGGGCTCTGTGCTAACAGCTCAGAGGCTGGAGCTTGCTTCAGATTTTGTGTCTCCCTCTCTCTCTGCCCCGGTCCAACTTGTTCTCTCTCTCTCTCTCTCTCTCTCTCTCTCTCTCTCTCTCTCTCTCTCTCTCTCTCTCAGAAATAAATAAACATTAAAAAAATTTAAGAGTTCTTCATGTATTCTGTATATGAGTCCTTTATCAATTATGTGATTTACAGATATTTTCTCCCAGTCTATGATTTTTTCTTAATGGTATCTTTTGAAGAGCAAAATATTTAAACTTTGATAAAACCCAAATAATCAGTGTTTTTTCCTTTTACGTAGTAGCTGTATAGTATCATATCTAGAAAATCTTTGCCTAACCTGGGGCACCTGGGTGGCTCAGTCAGTTAAGCACCTGCCTCTTGACTTCAGCTAGTTATGATCTTACGGTTCATATAATAGAGCCTCACATCAGGCTGTATGCTGACAGCACAGAGCCTGCTTAGGATTCTCTCTTTTACCCTCACTCTGCCCCTCCCCCATGCTCTCCCTCTCTCTCTAAATAAATAAATGAACATTTGGGCGGGGGGCAAGGGCGGACGGGAAGAAATCTTCGCCTAACCTAAGATCACAAATATTTTTCTTAAGTTTTCTTCTAGTTTTGTAATTTCAACTTGTAAATGTTTGTATATGATCGATTATGGTGTGGATTTTGTGTATGGTATGAGGTAAAGTTATCAGTTTATTGGTTGTGGCATATGGATATCCAATTATTTCAGTACCATTTGATGAAAAATTCTTTTTCAACAATATCCTATTTTCAAAAATACCCTTTCCTCCATTGACATGTATTGGCACATTGGTTGAAAATCAATTGCCATAATTATGTAGATATTCTTCTCGGATATCTATTATGTTACATATATTTATTTTATCTATCTACATATTCTTTATCTCTCTGTTGAGAGAGATCTAGAGCTAGATCTTCTCTCTCTCTCTCTCTATATATATATAGTATATAATATATATTTTTATACCAATATCACATTTTGATTATTATCGCATTGTATTTTGAAATCAGGTTGTATAACATCTCCAATTTTACTCCCCTCTTTTGGAGTTGTTTGACCTATTCAGAATTCCTCAAATTTCACCTAAATGTTGGAATCAGCTTGTCAATTTCTGCCAAAAAAGAGGTGGAAGGAGGCAGTCCCTATCAAAGCCCTCCTCTGTTTTCTCCTTCGTGTTACTTTTGATGAGGAATCTGCAGTAGTCCTCATCTTTGTTCCTCTGTTCATAATGAGTCTTTTTTTCCCCGTCTGGCCACTTTAAAATTTTTTACAAAACTCATTAGTGATTTTGAGCAACTTGTGTATAAAGCTTTTGGGGTAGTTCGCTTCACGTTTCTTGTGTGAGGCTCACTGAGCTTCTTGCTTCTGAATTCATAGTTTTCACCAAATTTGGAAATGTTTCAGCCATTATATCTTCAGATGGTTTTCCTACAAAGTATTTAACCCTTCCCACCCTCCCCACTGAAGAAAGGGATGAGGTCTTTCCAGCCAGCATTGCTGCACTAGGACTAGCCCAGGACTAGCACATATCCGTTGTTAAGCTACATCTGAATAAACTAATGCATGGACTGCTAAGCAACAGAGAGCATTTATTCTACTCACTTGTGATTAAGTAGTGTGTCTCTGAACATCACATTAGTGGGATCATATACCATCATTTGGATCTAGGGTTGCAAAATTAAATCTAACCATCAGGTCAAAGACATTCTAAGACAACCTCACCATTTTCCCTTGTCTTTTTTTTTTTTTTTTTTTTTTTGGTAAATTCTGTCATCCTCACACTTGAAAAGAGCAAGGAAAAGAAAAGGAAAAAGTGAGAGAGAAAATTGTGGAGGGGGAAGAG
The DNA here is from genome assembly GCF_006229205.1 of Suricata suricatta. NCBI lineage: Eukaryota > Metazoa > Chordata > Mammalia > Carnivora > Herpestidae > Suricata > Suricata suricatta. The sequence goes on from NC_043713.1 coordinate 38,026,085, forward strand.
AAGAAAGGAGATGGACTTGGTCTTTCATTTTCAATGCCTTAAAGACCAATAAGGAATTTACTGACTTTCATGTCTACAAAGCTACATTAACTTTTCTTGACTTATTTTTATGGATAAATATAGTCAAATGTTTGTCCGTGTTGAAGACAAGACATATGTGGAAATGGATAGTTCTTAGGGTTGTGCCAAGTGTAATGACAGCCACTGTTTATTGAGCACTTATGCCATAGGGGCTATATAGTCTTGTCTTGTTATTTGCAAGAACATTATGAGTTATATACAATTATTGTACCTCTTTTACAAATGAGAGAGTGAGATTGCAGAGAGATTAAATCTTGCCAAAGTTCATACAACTTGAAAGTGACGGAGCAGAGATGAAAATTTATGCGATGAGTCAAAATTTCTTACTTTCACTTACTCCCGTTAATTGCACCCCAACATGACAGTGTGCATTTTTTCTACTACAAAATATTTTCTCTTTCGTTAAAAAAATAAGGCCACATGTTTTTATGATATCTAGGATTCTGCTGCAATATATATGCCACAAAGAAAGATACGAGTCAGTGAAATTATAGATAATTTATCCATATGCATTTGTAAAAGAAGTGTGTGCTTCCCTGTTTTCTTCATGTTTGTGGGATTATGCATGTTTATTTAAGATAACATACGTGCAACTTAATGAAAAGCATACATTCCATAATGTAAGGAAATTATAGTAGTTTTGCTTTCCAGCGTAGCAACAAGATATAGATACTAATAAGTAAAATTCAGTTAATTGCTGACTAAAGTATAATTCCTAATAAGGTTGCATTATATAAATGTTCACACATGTAAAAGCCTATTGTACATGGACTCTGCTACATTGTCATGCAAAATTGTTGGCTCTGCCACTGCGAGCTGTGTGACCTCAGGCAACTCTCTTCCCCTTTCTGAGCCCCAATTTCTCTGGCTACACAAGGAGACTAATAATTTGTTACTTATGATAAAGGACCAGATAATGTAAGGAGCTTTGAAACTGGAAAGCACAATACTTTCATATTTAATGATTATTGTAACTAATATTCTTCCACAATAAAAATGTACTCAAGGAAAAACTTAAATAAATAAAACTATATAAAATAAAACAGATACCAACATGTACTTAAGTTTCGTAGGAACTTTGAGACAATTACTCTTTAAATAAACTTTGTATTTTAGAATAGTTTTAGACTTATAGAAAACTCTCAATGATAAGCAGTCTCCCCATGGCTCACACCCAGTTTCCTGTATTGTTAACACATTATTATGTACATTTTTCACAACTGGTAAGTTAATATTGATATATTATTATTAACAAAAGTGCATACTTCTTTCATATTTCTATAGCTTTTTAAAATTTTTTATGTTTATTTATTTTTGAGAGAGAGAGGGAACACGTGCACTCGTGAGACTGGGGCAGAGAGAGAGGGAGATGCAGAATCTGAAGCAGGCTCCAGGCTCTGAACTATCAGCACAGAGCCCGACGCAGGCTTGAACTCACAAACAGCAAGGTCATGACCTGAGTCGAAGTTGGACACTTTACCGACTGAGCTACCAGGAGCCCTTCGTATTTCATAGGTTTCACCTCACATCCTATTCTTGTTCTAGAATCTCATCAAAGACTTCATCTTACATATAGCCATCAAGCTTCCTTTGGCTCCTTTGGGCTGTGACATTTTCTCGGACTTTTCTTGTTTTCGTTAAGCTTGACAGTTTTGAGGACTTCTGGACAGATATATTTTCAGGTATTTTGTAGGACGTCCCTCTCCTAGAATTTATCCGGTATCTTTCCCATGATTAGATTAGAGTTACGGGGTTTTTGTGAAGATCGCAGAGGTTAACTGCCATTTTCATCACATTGTTACAAGAGTTCATACTAGCAACATGGTTCATCATGGTTGATGTTGGCCTTGATCATCTGACTGAGTTAGAGTTTGATGGATTTTTGCACCGTAAAGTGTCTTTCCCTCCTCTTTTCCATACTATTCTTTATGGAAGGTTGTTAGTATGTTCAACCCACACTTAAGGAGAGATAGGTTCATTATTGGATATTTCTGGATAACAAATTTATGTATTCCCACATTTTATTTATTTGATCATTATGAATATCATTATAGGTTATAAACCAAAACAACATTATTTATTTTTTTGTACTGAAATTGTTCCCAAGTGGCCATTGGGAGCTCTTTTCAGACGACTGCTATATCTTTTTGATATATCCCCATTGTGGTGTTGTTTAATCACATCTCTACCTTCTGGCATTAGAAGATGCTTCAGGCTCATCTTGTGTATTTCCTGTCCCGGTCATAGAATCAGACATTTCTCTAAGAAACCCTCATTCTTGTATGAGATAATGGTATTAGAAACCAAGATCTGAGTGCTAAGAGTGAATGTTTCTCCTGATATGTTTTTTCTAGCCCTTCTCAGCTGACAGAGTAAGGAAATATATGTGTGAATATTAACCTATATACGTATATGTATCTATTTTTCTAAATGTAACCATCTGTATGTATATTAAGCTAAGCATGAATTCATATAATTAGTGTTCAACAAATTAACTGCATGCATCATTATAGTCTCCTCTCCTTGGCTATTTATAACCTTCTACTATAAGAGTGAGAAACCTTGCTTCCACCATCTGCCATTTATTTATTTAAATGTTCTTTTCCAGTATACATGCAAAGCTATATTGAACTATTAACCAGCACTGCCATGGGGTGGGGGGGGGGAACCTTCAACAAAAACATAATAATGTTGCCATCTACCCCTTTAATGACATTCATACATTTGTAATAAAGCTAGATTCCTTTGTCATAGTCTGCATTCCATTTTGTTATTCTTATTCTATAATGTCATGTATCCACCATTATAGTATCATATTATAAAATTCTTAAAAGAATTCTCTGTACCTCTTGTATTCAAACCACTGGCCTATCCCCTGAATCTCTGGCAAACACTAATCAGTTTAGTGTCTCTATAGTTTTGCCTCTTTAGAATGTCATGAAATGGGAATTGTACAGCTTATAGCTTATTTAGACTGACTTCTTTCACATAACAATATACATTTATCCTTTATCCATGTCTTTGATTGGCTTGATGATTCATTCCTTTTTGTGGCTGAATAATATTCCATTATATAGATGTACTACAGTTTATCCAACCATCAATCAAAGTGCATCTTGGTTGCCTCTAGTATGGGGTAATTATGAATAATGCTGCTCCAAACCCTTGGTTTTTGTGTGGACATAAGTTTTTAACACATTTGGGTAAATGCCAGGAGTGCAGTTGATAGATCATAGAGTGAGACTATTATTTCACTTTGTAGGAAACTGCCAAAAACTGTCTGCCAGAATGGCTGTAAGGTTTTACCTTCTCTCCAGCAAGGAATAGAAGTTCTTTGTTGCTATAAATCCTCACCAGTTGTTTTTTTTGGGGGGGTTTTACACATTCTAAGAGGGGTGTAGTACCATCTCATTGTTGATTAAATTTGCATTCCTCTAAGGACAAAAGATCATCTTTTCATATGCTGATTTGCCATTTATATGTCTCTTTTGGAGAATTGTCTATACATATCTTTTGCCCAATTTTTGTCCATGGTTTTTTACTGTTGAGTTTTAAGAGTTCTTTGTATATTTTGAATAGAAGTCCTTCATCAGATATTATTTTGCAGCTAGGTTCTCCCAGTCTCTAGCTTGTTTCTTCATTCTCTTAATAGAGTCTTTCTTAGGGTAGAAGTTTTACATTTTTAATTAAGTCTAATCTACCAATTTTTTTCCTTCATAGATTGTGTTTTTTGCATGTGTTGCAGCTAAAAGTTCACCACCAAACCTAAGATCACATAAATTTTCTTTTTTTTTTTGCTGAAGTTTTATAGTATTACATTTTATATTTAGATGCATGACCCAGTTTGAGTTAATTATTGTGAAAGATGTAAGGTCTGTGTATAGGGTCTTTTTTTTTTTTTGCAGATGGATGTTCAATTCCAGCATCATTTACTGAAAAGACTATTCCTTTTCCATTGAAATATCCTCATAACTTTATCGAAGATCATTTGAGACACATTTTTAAATATGTTTGTAGTTAACTTGGTTGTTTAAAAGATAGCGCTCATGAGGTCAATATTGAAATTAAGTCTTAGATAAAGCAATTTGGATTCATACAAACAAAATGTTTTAAATATATGTGCCTCTGTATACTGGGAGTTTTCTAGTCTTCTAACGCTGCCTGCTGATTTGCAGATGTACATTCTTGCATACAAGGAGAAAATACTGTAAGTAATTTACTCAGGTAAAACCCAGTACCACAAAGTATATATTGTGAAAACAGTGGGTTTTTATTGCCTTGTGGGTATAAATCAAAAGAGAACGAAAATACCCAGGGGATAGGTAAGTATGTGTTGAATTAGCAGCCACATAAATGTTGAATACCCTGGAAGTCAGTTGTTATTCCCCAGCATGCAGCAGAACTGCAGGCTACTTTTGATACTATGCACATCATCCTGGCTCCTGGAGCTAGGGAGAAGGGTGCCATGAAAAACTGAAGGGATAAAATATATATAATCTGCTGCATTATTATCCCAGTGCTTCTTAGCTCCCAGCAGTGAGGAGCCAGCCTATTGCCCTAAACTTTATGGCTATAGCAACCTATACTACCACCCCCCACCAGTGGATAAAAGTGCTTCTGATCATCATCAGGTATGCTTTTTTCGCCTAATAACAAAACACCATGCCTTGGAATTCTTGCAGCAATAAAAAAATTTAAACCACAAATGCCTAAACAAAACAACAAAAACCCTATCCACATTCATTTTGCAAGGTAAGTCACTTCTATTTAAAAGCAAATAAAAATAGCACCAGCCCAAGCTCTGTCCTGCTCCACAGCTTTGAAATGCACTGAATCGTAAAAGAGGTTATGATGATGTCTCACTCTAAAAGTGCTGCATCTCTTCCTTGAATACACAATTAACACAAAGGTAATAGGTACATCCATAATGGTGAGTTCATAAAACCCACGTCGGAGTCCAAGTCAATATCAACAAATTTCTCTCCTGTGAGATGTACTTCTTTAGAATTTTGTTGGCTTGTCAGCTGTTTCATTAATATTTTATAACAGAAAGTAAATGTCTTGAGATTCCAGAATCATCACAATCTGCCCCAGCTCCACGCTATTGGTTATTATAATGTCATCAAAATCCTTTGATATATGTATAGAAGCATCCTTATAGGGAATAATTTCTATTCTCAGTTTATACATATGCAGAAGTGAGAAAACCTATAAAATTCAACTTTAATGCAACTGAAGGTTTGGAAGGCTGTTCTGGAAATCTGTGTACATTTTTGTCTTCTGGATGGTTCCCATGGCAAAAGGTATTCAACACCTTTTCCAGGCAACTTTAAGCCTCTTGAGTCATCTTTTTTATCTGGCCTCCTGTTTACAAATTGATAAAGAAAATATTAAAATGGAATGAATATAAATAGCAGCTGTAGAATGTATTCTGCCAAGAATAAATCCTCTGTTAGAATTGGTAATGTATTAGAACTATTTTATAAGGAAAAAATACTTTTTTTTAAAATCACATTTCTTAGTGTAGAATCCACTCTAGCTGTAGTTGAAACTTAGACTTGTCTATATATACAGAGAAATATAGATTAAAGTGGGAAATTTAGGTAAATATTAGAGAAATTTCCTTTCAAATACATGTCTTCATATAGCAGGAGTCCAGTAATTATGTATGGAATAGAAGTGATATTTAGGAGATAAATTACTATTAAAATTGAATTTTTTCATACTAGATATATGCATAAAGAGCTTCAGTCTTCACCTTTTTTTTACCTTAAAAGTGTTTAAACAAAGCTAAAAGCTGAAAGAATGAATACACATATATTGTCCACTTAGATTCAACAATTAAAATTAACATATTGTTACTTTTGCACTTGGTCTATGTGTATGTGTTTGTCTCTTTATGTGCAAATAGCGTTAGCTATGAATTGTGAGTTTGTGATGAGGAAACTGCCTTGTCTCCTGTACACGGTGGTGTGGAGTCTTAGGGTACACTTAGCCTCAGGGAAGACCCACGGCCACTTACAGGGTCAAATGCAGGAGTCTTGCCATATGTTTTACTAAGCATACATCTCAAAGAGTTAAAAATAATAAAAATCCACCAAATGTGCCACTATACCACCATATGCAATGTTTATATAATAGCAAATCTATGTATTACTGAACATATATAAATTAAAAAATCAAAGGAAATTTGTAAAGATTAAATAAATAAATAAATAAGATTAAATAAAAAACTTAAACCACAAATACCTGAACAAAACAATTTATTATTTTATTTTAAATTTAACGATACCAAATTTTTTTGCTGTCACCAAATATCAAATAATATTAGTTTGTAGTGAGAGCACCGTAATTAAGAACATCATATTATTTTCAACAAAATAATTTAATTCTAGGCTAACTTATTAATGAATGAATTGAGTTAGAAATAAAGCTAGATTAGTTCTAAATCAGGTTTACTTTAAGCCCTATTTCTAATGGCTATAGAACTGAAAAAAGTACTTGACAAAAATGCTTAAAACTAATGGAAGAAAGATTTCGTTGGCTGCATTTACTAAATTATGATACACATTTTTCAACTACATTCACCAATAATGAAAAGGTTTTTGCTTAAGTTCACCTAACATATTTCCATTTTCTTCAGTGCCAATTAGTTGCTAATGAGCAAACTCATTGGAAGATGTTGGATTTTAATCATTTTAGCAAAGTGGTTAAAAATAAATTCCTAAAATTTTTCATTTGGAAGATTAATAGGTTAGAAAATTGTTTCCAAGCTTTGTTTTGTTTTTAATTTGACCAGATATGAACATCTTTTCTTCAGAATTGAAATATTTAATATTATTCCAGCAAAAAATACACTTGATGATAATATTTTCAAACATCTATTTTCAATATTTCTTTTATTCTATGAGATTCTTTTAAAAAACAGCTATTTTCACAATTATTGTCAAAATAGTATTTCTCCCTTAGAGCAATAACTATGTATATTTATTAATCTCTGTAAATAGCATACTTAAATTTTTTTAAGTTTATTTATTTTTGATAGAGAGAGTACACAAGTGGGGGAGAGGCAGAGAGAGAGAGAGAGAGAGAGAGAGAGAGAGAGAGAGAGAGAGACTTAGAATCTGAAGCAGGCTCCAGGCTCTGAGCTGTCAGCACAGAGCCTGATGTGGGGCTTGAACTCACTAACCATGAGTTCAGGACCTGAGCTGTGAGTAATTTAACTCACTAACTGAGAAATCATGATCTGAGCTGAAGTCAGATGCTCAACCAATTAGGCCATCCAGGCTCTCCTGTAGATAGCATACTTTTGACAGATGTTTATTATCATATAAAAATAGTATGCAAAATCAGAACATATTTTTGCTAAATAAGGAAATATGTAGCTCATCTTTAAGTTCAGTGACTCTTTTATACTTCTTTATGGATTATCTCTTAGAAAACTCTTCCTGTATGATATCATGGTCAGTCCTGCTATCTTTAAAAGAGGTTATAAAGATTCTACTAATACTTTCAGTCCATTAGTTCGCAATATTCTAAATACCTTAAAACTAAATCAATGATTTAGAGGGCCCCTATCAGGACCTTCATGTCATATCACTATTTTTCTTCTTTTCCTTCATTCTTTTTATAACATACACCAGCATCACTCTATGTATTGAAATGTAGGCAGGTGGATATATTTTTCATTTTCTTTCTTTTATCAGAAAAAAAGTTAAAAATAAGGACAACCTAATATTTTTTTCTAGCTCCTCAGTACTATGATCTTACAGATTAGCTGAGACATGTGCATCCTTTTGTAAAGACAACAGGTTAAAAGGATATTTCAAACTTGGCTGTGATTCAGGCAATCTTTAGTATCAGGAGGTATATGTCTTGAAGAACATCTATTTCATGAAATCTTACCTTGGATCAAGGCTCAAGATCTTTCAAGAAGATCTTCCAAGTGTAACCCAGCAGATCTAGCCCTTTAGAAAGAAGGTTGGGAAGCAGGAGCATGATAATAATTCAAAGAAACTGTCATTTATGCTATAACAGAGTAATGCACCATGCAGCTCACAGATTAAAAATCATGATGATAGCAATCAGATAGAGCATGCAGAAAACAGAAGTTAAGTGTGCCTGAAGGGCTTGCCTTGGCCTACTTGAGCTAACGCTCACAATGGGGAAGTCTGATGGGAGAGGAGTGGGAAGGGCCATGGTGGGCCATTAGATCCCACTTAGGAGTTTGACTATCCAAGATGCATTGGGTGTTGTAATAAAGATATGCTACGTACTTTTTTCCTCGGTCAGGACTGGCTCCAAATTTTAAGGAGATGGCACTGTAGCACTTGTGAGAAAGAGCCAAGAAAAAGACTGATTACAATGTAGAGGGAAAATGCTACAATATTCCATAAGATATTATTATTATTATTTTTTTAATTTTTTAATGTTTTATTTATTTTTGATACAGAGAGAGACAGAGCATGACAGGGAGGGGCAGAGAGGGAAGGAGACACACAGAATCGGAAGCAGGCTCCAGGCTCAGAGCTACCCGTCAGCACAGAGCCTGACACAGAGCTCGAACCCACGAACGTGAGATCTGACCTGAGCCCAAGTCGGAGGCTTAACCGACTGAGCCACCCAGGCGCCCCATAAGATATTATTTAAAATATTTGTGAAACCATTAAGAGGTAGTAAAACTCAGCCAAACCTCACATTCAGTGTAATTGTCAAGTGACTTGGTGTGCTTGCCTTTATATATTGGATTATGATTTCTTAGAGACTGTCACAGGGGCTACTGAATAAAAAGAATTTCAGATTCCAACCTCGGTTTGGAACCAAATCCCACCATATATACCTGTGTGAACTAAGGAAGTTGTGTAGCTGTTGTGAGTTTCCGTTTTCTTTAATTCCTACCTCATAGTTTTTTTCTGAAGATTTAATAAATTATTTCTAAAGTTCTTAATGCAGTGTTTGGCATACAGTAAGTGCTTAATAACTGGTAACTATCCTTATTGTTACTTTTAAGATCTCAATATTCAATAAATAAAGGAGTAAGTATATCTAATTTCAAATGTTCATATTTTTAAAACCATCTAGGCTTACACTGAACTGATTTATAAAATAAAGAGAGGCGTTATGGGGACTGCAAATTCAGGGAAGATACAAAAGATAAATGTATACTTTTCCCCTTCCTCTTGCAAACTACAGCTAAACACCCTGGGCATTACATAAACAAACATTAAGACTCTAAAAGGTAGAGAGAAGGAGGAAGATTGGTGAGAAATTTTGGTACCCAAATCCCAAAGCAATGAATTCCTTCAGTTTTGTTTTTGCCTCATATATATTGGAGAAGTAAACTACCCAGAAACACCAAAGGGAATGGAGAAAAAAGAAATAAACAAACTATAACAAAACAAAACAAAATAACAACAACCACAAAACTCTGTGCTGAAAGCTGAGTCTGGAGCCTGTTTCAGATTCTGTGTCTCCCTCTCTCTCTGCTCCTACCTTGCTCACACTCTGTCTCTCTCTCTCTCAAAAAAAAAACATTAAAAATTAATTTTAAAAGATTCAAATAATTTTTGAATCTTACAATACCCAAAATGTTCAGGTATCCATCAAAAATCACTCATACCAAGACTCAAGACATCTCAACTTGAATAAGTTAACATAATTAATAGATACCAATGCTGAGATGAAACAGATGTCAGGAATATTTAGCAAAGAATTTAAATCATTCATCCTAAAAATGCTTAATGAACAATTTTAAGTACACTTTGAACAAATGAAAAAATAATCTCAGCAAGAAATAGGAAATTTAAATAAGAACAAAATGGAAATGTTAGATCAAAAACATGTAACTGTAATTAAAAAAATAAAAGGACAAGCTCAACAGCAGAACGGAGGGGACAGAAGAAACAGTGAACTTGAGAATAAAACAATAGAAATTACACAATCTAAAACGCAGAGAGAAAATAGACTAAAATGAGTTGAGCAAAGACTAAGGATATGTGAGATTTTAATAAAAGATCTAACACTTACTATTTGGTATTCTAGGAGAGAAGAAGTAAGGTACAGCTGAAAAAACAAAACAAAACAAAACTCAAAGAAATAATGGCTGAAAGTTTCCCAGACTTGGCAAAACAAAAAATCTACAGATTTAAGTTGGTGTGGACACCAAACCCAAAGTAATCCATGTGAAGCATGCATATCATAGCCAAAGTTCTGAAAATTAAAGACAAAAAGAAATAAATATTGAAAGCAGTCAGAGAACTGATGCATTACATATAAGAGAACACCACTTTGAATGAACAACAAATTTCTCATCAAGAACCATGGAGGCCAGAGGGAAATAACATTTTTAATGTGCTGAAAGAAAAGAATATTTAATCTAGAATCCTATGCCTGGCAAAAATACATAAGAAGATATTCTCAGATAAAGAAAAACTGTGAGAATTTGTTGTCAACAGACTTAACAAAAATAGGTAAAGGATGTTCTCTAAACAGAAAGGAAATGATAAAAGATGGAATCTTTGAATATTAGGAAGGAAAAAGGATACAGTGAGCAAAAACATGGATAAATACAGTAATGTGATACCCAAAGCAACCACTGAAAAAGGCTATACAGAGATACTTAAAACATTATGCATAAATAAAAATGAAACTCTAAAAAATGTTCAAATATCCCCAGAAAGGCAGGAAAAAATAGCTTCTTGTAGACATATATAAGATTATTCTAAAATTTGTATGGAGGAGCACCTGGGTGGCTCAGTAGGTTGAGCATCTGACTTCAACTCAGGTCATGATCTTGCTCATGGATTTGAACCCCATATCAGGCTCTGTGCTGAAAGCTCAGAGCCTGGAGCCTGCTTCAGATTCTGTGTCTCCCTCTCTTTCTCTCTGCCCCTCCCCTGCTCATGCTCTGTCTCTCTCTCTCTCTGTCAAAATAAATAAACCTTAAAAAATTAAAAAAAAAATTTGTATGGAAAGGCAAAGGAATTAGAATCACTAACATAATAAATTTTGTAAAAAAAAAAAAGGGATAACGTATGAGGACTCAGTTTACTCTATTTCACAAATTATAGAGCTATACTAATTAAGTCTAGGTGGTATTGACAGAGGGGTAGATACATAGATAGAACAGAATAGAGGGCTAGGAAATAACCCAAACAAATATAGCTGACTCATTTTTGACAAAGCTTTAAATGTAACTCAATGGAAGAAGAATAGTCTTTTCAACAAATGGTGCTGGAGAAATTGAATATTCATAGGCAAGAAAATGAACCTCAAAGCTCACACCTTGTATGAAATTTTCTATGAGTTGACTGTGAAAACTTAGGAAAACACTAGACAGTTGCAGATCTAAAACTAAAACAAAGGTGGGGACAGGAGTGAGAACAGAGTTTGCAGTCTGATATAAAACAAAATAGAATTCAAGTAAAAAAGTAGTAAGCCATGACAATGAAGGACACATTTTAAGTTTAAAAGCCATATTTTACAACATCAATATAGCTTTTATGAATATTTATGCTCCAAAGCGCACAGTATTACCTTTAAAAACAAAAGAAGGAAAGGGAAATAGATGTAAATGTTAATCATAAAATATTTTTAACACTTTTAACACTTTTTAACACTTTTATTTTTCTTTAAATAGTTTATTGTCAAATTGATTTCCATACAACACCCAGTGCTCTTCCCCACAAGTGCCCTCCTCCATCACCACCTCCTCTTTTCCCCCCTCCTCCTCCCCTTTCAACCCTCGGTTCATTTTCAGCATTCAATAGTCTCTCAAGTTTTGCGTCCCTCTCTCTCTCCCCAACTCTCTTTCCCTCTTCCCCTCCCCCTGGTCCTCCATTAGGTTTCTCCTGTTTTCCTGTTAGACCTATGAGTGCAAACATATGGTATCTGTCCTTCTCTGCCTGACTTAGTTTGCTTAGCATGACACCCTCAAGGTCCATCCACTTTCCTACAAATGGCCAGATTTCATTCTTTCTCATTGCCATGTAGTACTCCATTGT